>NW_008353921.1:3248641-3307084 GCF_000622305.1 Nannospalax galili
ACCTTCGTCTCCTCCGCGGGGGCACCGCGCCCGCCACCGCCTCTGACCCTGGTCTGCCGTCGGGTGCGTGTGCCTTTGCCTTGTCTTCCTGCGCATCGCTAGGAAGTTTCCTTTTAGAATGATAGTGTTTTGAAAGCCTTTGTGTGTGGTGTGGTGTGGTGTGGTGTGGTGTGTGTGTGTGTGTGTGTGTGTGTGTGTGTGTGTTTGGGGGGGCTGAGACATCGGGCTTGATTCGTGCGTCAGTTTTCTCATCTGCAAAATGGGGTGATGATAGCACCTGTCTTCTAAGGTGATCTCAGCGTCTATTTATATTTGAAACCTGCACTACTGGGAAGCTTTTATTGTTGCTATTACTACCATAGCATTGTTGAGTATTGTAAGCCAGGGCCCGGGTTGATCGCCAGCGGTTAAAGAAAAAAAAAAGTGAATGAGACATCTTAACCTTAGGGAACTCTACAGATTTGCAGAGGGAACCGACCTGTGTGCAGGAATTCGTTGCCGTTTGAGCTATGGTTTTGGACAACTAGGGGACTGTGAATGTGGTTGATGGAGGCTTTCGGAGGTTGAGAGTGGTTATCAAAACAAGGTGACGTCCAGAATGAGACCGGAAAGATGCCTTTGTATTGACCAGAGGGTGAGGCTGTGACGGCCCAGTGTTTAGGTAGAGAGAGCTTTAAGGGGACAATGCTGGCTTCTAGAGACTTCAAGCATTTCAGGGGGACTGGAGAAGAGACTCCTAAAGGTGGAGGAGGTCTCTATTTAATGTTTGACAGAGAAGCTTCTGCCCTTGACAGACTTTTTTGGTAAGTTTTAGGGAGTTTGGGCTTTAATGGGTGGGCAGAGGAATCCTCCAAAGATTTGTTTGTTATAGACAGGATCTCATGTGATCCAGGCTGGCCTTAGAACTACTCTGTAGCTGGGGCTGACCTTGAACTCCTAACCCTCCTGTCTCCACATCCTGAGTGCTAGGACTACAGGTGTGTGCAGAGCATTTTATTTATGTACTTATTTTTTATACTTTTTTTTTTTTTTTTTGACTTTTTGAGACAGGGTCTCCCTGTAGCCCCAGCTGTCCTGGAACTCACTGTGTAGTCCAGGCTGGCCTTGAACTCACAGAGATCTGCCTGCTTCTGCCTCTTGAGTCCTGGGACTAAAAGGCTTGTGCCACCACCCCCGGCTTCTTATTTTATTTATTATTTTTATTTTATGTGTACGAGTGCTATGCCTGCATGTGTGTAATTGCACCCATGTCATGCAAGGCCCTCAGAGGTCTGAAGAGGGCGTCAGATCCCCTGGAACTGGAATTAGGAACAGTTGGTTAGCTACCTAGTGGGTTCTGGGAATCAAACCTGGTTCCTCTGCAAGAGCAGCCAGTGCTCTTAGCGGCTGAGCCGACTCTCCAGCCCCTGGCAGAGGATTTCAGTTGGTGTGAGTGTGCTTGATCAGAGGTAGATGAGTTTTCTTTTCCTGTTTTGTCTTATCACTCATTTATTTTTCACTTTGCTGCCATTCATTTATGGTGATTCAAAAAAATAGGTATTGAATGTTGTCTTAGAGCACATTTTCCATCATTAAAACTTGTGTCTGAAGCGGGGTAGCTATAAAGAAAAGAGGTTTGTTTAGATCACAGTCTGCTTCTGACCAGAGTCTTTTATTATCAGAGTCCTAAGGTGACTCAGTATCACGTGGTAAGAGACAAGGAACTTGGGGATGCCTCTTTTTGTGTTGCTGGGGATTGAAGGGGTCTTGCCCATACCATGCAGCTGTTAGCCTCGCTCCTTATAAAGCCACCAGTATCCAGTCAAGAGGACTCCATCTGAATGACTTCATGTAATGTTAATCACGTCCCAAAAGCCCCACCTTTAGACACCATATTCAGATTGTTTCCACTCTCCACCTCGCAGTGGAAATTACATTTCAGCACTTGAACCCTTGGGTGCCACATACAAACTGTATTCAAATCATAGCAGGTGTGAAGAGCCAGGCACTGTTCAGTGCTGTAGCAAGGAAACGGATCCTGTTTTAATGGAGAACACAGACTACTTAGGGAATTACACCTCAGACAAGTGGCTGTGTGATGAGACGTGTAAACAGGCTGATGGCCAGGTGAGTCCAACCTAGTTTGGAGGTTCAGGTTCAGGTTCAGAGGGAGTAGTGTAAGTTAGCTTTATCTGGGGGATGGTAAGAATGGGAAAGGGAGGGTATCTCAGACTCACTGGATGCCGGGCGTGTTGGTGCATGCCTTTAATCCCAGTGCCTGGAAAGCAGATGCAGGTGGATCTCCTCCAGATCGAGGTCAGCCTGGTCTACATAGGGAGTTCCAGGCCAGCTAGAACTACAGACAGATTCTGTCTCAAAAGGACCCCCCCCCCAAAAAAAAAGCAAACACATACTCCAAAGCACATTCGTGGAGCCTGGTATGGTGGCACTTGCCTGTAAGCCCAGCATTTGGGAGGTTAAGAGCACTGGTTCTTCATCCAGAGAACCTGGGTTCAGTTCCCATCACCCACATAGCAGCTCACAACTGTCTGTAACTCCAGTTCAAGGGAATAGTATGTTCAAGGCCAGGCTGGGCTATGTGAGATCCTGTCTCACATGTGATTATTATTATATATTTTTAAGGTTATTTAGTTTATATGTTTGTGTGTGTGCCTCAGTGTATGTATGTGTACCATGTGTTTGAAGGCAGGTATGAGCTGCCATGTGAGTCCTGGGCTCCGAACCTAGATCCTCTGGAAGAGCAGCAAGTGCTCTTTACTGCTGAGCCCTCGTTGGCCTGGGACTTAATACGAAGACCTGGCTGCCTCTTACTCACAAGAGATCTGTCTTCTCTTTTCTCTGCAATGCTCAGCATTATTAGTTTATTTCTGGAGAGGAAAGCAGTTCACTACAACTGGAACTGGAATATCAATACTGAGCCAGCTGTGGTGACACACACCTACAGTTCCAGTGCTCAGGAAACTGAAGCAGGAGGATCAGAAGTTTTGGGCCAGCCTGGGCTACATAGCCAGCTCTTCCCTTTAAAAAATTAATATTGAAAAATATCCAAGCAGAGAGATTTCAAAAAGGGAACACCGAGGGCTACTGCAGTGTACACTCTTGGAAGAACCATTCATTTAGCCTCCACCAAGGAGAAATGGCTCTAGACAGCAGGGAAACCAGAAGAGTATGGTACTGAAGGCTGAAGGAGAAGTCAGCTTTGCTAGATGCTACTGAGTGTCAAGGAAAAGTTAAAATGTGTCACCTGAATAAGTTCCGGAGGTCACTAGGGATCTGACTGAGCAGATGTGGGGAAATGGCGGGGGTGGAATCTATAATGTCCCAGCTTCCAAAGGTTCAGTGTCATCTATCAGTGGGATGAGGTAAGAGTGGGATGTGAGAAAGACAGAATGTGGGCAGCTCAAAGAAGGCTGGCTGTGAAGGGAGGGAGGGAGGGAGGGAGAAGGCTGGAGAGCACTTTAAGGAGTAAGGGGAAGTTTTAAAAAGTGTGACAGAGAGCTTAAATGCAGTTGGCATAGAGCTGGTGGGAGGGAAAGGCTGGGGATGCGGAGCTGAAAATCGATAGCACAACTTCTGGAGAAGGTAGGAGTGCTTGGCTCCCGCACAGGTCCTTTGCCTTCTAATGGCTTTTCCTTTGGCGGGGTGGGGTGAGAGGGTATTGACCAAAGCGAACCAGTGTAACACAGCAAGCGCTGACAGGAGTCAGCGCAGAAAGCAAGCCTTGCTCCCCTGTTGGCAGAGAGCAGGTATTTTGAACTAGTATCAAGCTCTTTTCATGTACTAATCTCAATAATCTCCTTATCCCTTATCGTGGTGAGGTGGGTGGCTGGGGAGTGAACTCAGGGCCTTGATTGTGCTAGGCAAGCACTCTACCACTGAGCTCATCCCCGTCCCCAGTGATATAATCTATAAAAACCTTGTGAGACGGGCTCTATCATGATCCCCAGTTTATGGATGAAACTAAGGTGAAATGCTTACCGAAAGTCAACTGTATTTGAGTCCTATTTTTTTTCTGCGGAGGCCAGAAGCTTTTACTTTGTGTGTGTGTGTGTGTGTATGTATGTGTGGGGTGAGTCTGTGTGTTGTGTGTCCGTGTGTGTGAGAATGGTGTGTGGGTGTATGTGTTGGGGGTATGTTTATGTGGGGTGAGTCTGTGGGGGTGTGTGTGTGCATGCACGCACACAGGTGTGCAGATGTCCATGCTTGAATGCCAGGGGAATGTTCTGTTCTGTCAGTCTCCATCTTATCCCCTCGACACAGCATCTCTTGCTGAATCTAGAGCTAGGCTGGCAGCCAGCAAGTCCCAGTGATCCCCTTTTCTCTACCCACCATAGTGCTTGGGTTACAGATGTACATAGCCATTTCCAGCTTTTTACATGGGTGCTGGGGATTTGAACTGAAGTCTTCCTGCTTACGCAGCAAGTGTGTAGACCAGGCTGACTTTGAACTCAGAGATCTGCCTGCCTCTGCTCCCAAGTGCTGGGATTAAAGGCGTGTGCCACCATGCTCAGTCAGAGCTTATACTTTACTCTTAATCACTACCTAAATGGTACATTTCTCTGCTTTTGATGTAATTATATGTGAGAAAATTCAAGAGGATTAAGTTGAAAATTCTTAGATATGACAAAATTAAGTGAGTAACCGGATCTTAAGAGAAAAAGAAAGCAATGTCTTTCTTTCCTTCTTCTTTTCTTTTTTGGTCCCAAGGATCAAACTCAGGTTCTCAAGCAGATTAACCACTTGCTCTGCCAATGAGCCACACCTTCATCTCCCAAGAGCAATAGCCTTAGACTAGTGAAAATAATCAGAAATGTGATAGTAGGAGAAATGGCAGTAGCTACATAAAAGGCCCTGCTCGGAAGTCTACTTGGATGTGTTGTGCCACATAGGATGTTGACTGAGGGATGGGAAGTCAAGAATGGGAGTTTGGGTCATAAAGATGTGGTTTTCAGAGTGTTGATACCACAGAGGAGAAGGTAAAGCAGGTGCCTGTATTAAGACGTCACAAGAAAGCAGGCAGGGATGTTGACTGTGATGCTTAATGATATCCAAAAATTGGAAACAGATGTGTGATGGGCATGTCAGTCATTAGAGAAGAATTAGGAGGGAGCTATTTACAGTAGAACAATATTTACATCATGTGGTTAGGTATAAAGAGCAGATTACAGTATAGCATGTTCCTTTTTTTTTTTGAGAATGTGTGTAAAAAATATCTGAAAATATTAGTTCTTTAAAAATGAAAAAAAGTTTTAATTGTGGTGAAATACATAGAGTTTGCCATTTCTTCTTTAAGTGTAGGGTTTGGTAAGATTAAGTGTATTTGCATTGCTGTTCAATCCAAGAACTTCTTCATCCTGAAAAACGCCAATTTTATACTCACTAAACAATCTCTGTTTTCCCTCTCCCCAGTTTCTGGGAGCCACTGTTCCCATTTCTCTCTTTAAGAGTGTGACTCCTCCAGAGACCTGTGTAAGTGATATCATACAGACAGTATTTGTCTCTGGCAATCAGGTTATTTCATTTAGCATAGTGTCCTCAAAGTTCAATTTTACTATAATGTGTCAGATTTTCCTTCTTTTGAGACAGGGACTTACTTTGTACCCTGGCTGGCCTCAAGCTCATGGCAGTCTTCCTGCCTCAGTCTCTTACCTGCCCAGCATACAGGTGTGTGCCATCAAGCCTGATTCTTTTCTTAAGGCTGAATAATATTCCATTGAGCGCTTCTAGCACAATTTACTTACACATCTGTCCATTGCTAGAGGCTTGGGTTGCTTCCATCTTTTAACTTTTATGAGTGTACAAGGAAGGTAAGATGACCTTGAATGTCTGAATCTCCTGCCTCTTCCTCCAACTATTAGATTACAGGTGTGCTCCGTCCTATGACATGGTGCTGGGAATCAAACCCAGGGCTTTGTGCAAGCTAGGCAAGCATTCTATCAGCTGAGCTACATTTCCAGCCCCTATTCTTCAAATACTCTCTGGTGAGATACTTCAAATGCCTTTTGAAAAAGAGCACCTCGAAAGGTAAGTGATCTATCTTCCTTTGCTCTCTTTGATGGTTACAACTTTTCCACTGAAAAACTGCTCAGAATTGGCAGCATCTGTGATTCTGTCTTCCACAGGGTGGGTACAGTCAGAAATATCTTTTATCTGTGACAGTTTCAGAAGTGTTCATAAGTATCTTGATCCTGTCTACCTGGAACTCACCCGTCCCACTCCTGGACACCCCGCCACATCTTCCTTCCACATCCTCTCCTGTGTGTGTGTGTGTGTGTGTGTGTGTGTGTGTGTGTCCACGTGTGTCCCACCAAGTCCAGTGAGTGCTGCATGCTGGAATGCTGACTAATCTTACTGGCTTGATCTTGTACAGGTGACCACAGCTGCAGTGAGTTCAGGGGTGCAATGCCATGTCATGTCCAGAAGACAACACTTCACAGCTCTCCTCCCCACCCTCCAGCTCTTACAATCTTTCGGCCACTTCTTCTGCAATGTTCCCTGAGTCTTGGGTGGTGGTGGTAGTAGTGACACAAATGCCCAGTTTAGGGCTGAGCACCCACAGTCACTTATTTTCTGCACTTTGACCAGTTATGAGTCCCTGGATTAACCTCTGCCCACTGCAGAAAGTTTCTTTGACCAAGGTTAAGAGTGGCACAGATCTATGAATATAAACATAAATATTTCAAAGGCAGTTTGACAATATGACCATTTACAAAAACAACAACAGTAGTTTCCCCTCTAGGGCCTATGACCTCCCCAGCTATAGGTTTTTGTTTGTTTTTTTCTGTTTTTTGAGATAATGTCTCACTATACAGCCCTGGCTGGCCTGGAACTCACTATGTAGATCAGGCTGGCCTTGAACTCACAGAGATATGCCTGCCTCTGTCTCCCAAGTGCTGGGGATTAAAGGTGTGTGCCACCATGCCCAACCCCAGTTGTGGGTTTTGACTGGGTTTACAGTATCAGACATGCATTCCCTCCTGTGGACCAAGCCTCAAATCCAACCAGAAAGTGATTTGTTACCTCCATAACAGTCATGTCTTGTTGTACCAATGGGCATATCTTGTCTGGCATGTGAGTATTGTATTGTGCAGGGTGTGGTGCTGGGTAAGACCATTAATGTCTTTTCTCCCCCAGCAGCTTGTGTAACACTGTATGGTACTGTAAAAGCTAGGCAGCAGGGAGAAGTTTCCTGCTTCAGTTCCAGATTGATTTCTCTGTCTTGCAACTAAAGTGTGTTGTGTCTTCAATACTAGGGTCTTACCACCAGTTGTAGCCTTCACCTTATTTTTAAAAATATTTTATTATTTTTATTTTATGTGTGTGTATGAAATGCACCACACGCATGCAGTGCCCACAGAGGCCAGAAGAGGGTGTCGGACAGAAGAGGGTGTCGGAGTCACTGGAACTGGAGTTACAGACAGTTGTTAGCTGCTATGTGGGTGCTGGGAATCAAACCTGGGTCCTCTGGAGGAACTGCCAGTGCTCTTAGCCACTTAGCTATCTCTCTAGCCCCACCCTATTTTTAAAAAATATTTATTTATTTATTTATTTTGGTCTTTTTGAGACAGGGTCTCCCTATAGTCCCAGCTGACCTGAACTCACTATGTAGACCAGGCCGGCCTTGAACTCTGCCTCCTGAGTGCTGGAACTAAAGGCGTGTACCACCATGCCTGGCTAAGATTTATTTTTAATTTTATGTGTACTGATGTTTTGCCTGCATGTAAGTGTACTGCAGAAGAGGCCAGAAGAGGGTGTTAGATCCCCTGGAACTGGATTTACAAACAGTTGTGAGCTGCTGTGCTAGTCCTGGGAACTGAACCTAGGTCCTCTGCAAGAGCAGCCAGTGCTTTTAACTGCTGAGCCACCTCTCCAACCCTTCACCTTATTTTTAAGACACGGTCTCTCAGGGAACCTGAAGCTTGCCCTTTTGGCTAAGCTGGCTGGCCAGTGGAACCCCAGGAATCCACTTACTTCCACCTTCCGATGTTGGGATTGAAGGCATGCATAGCTGTATCCAGCTTTTATGTGGGTGCTGGGGATTTGAACTCAAAGCCTCTTGCTTGCTAGCAAGCATTCTTTTTTGTTATTTGTTTGTTTTGAGATAGGGTATCCCTGTAGCCCAAGCTGTCCTGGAACTCACTATGTAGACCAGGCTGGCCTTGAACTCAGAGATCTGCCTGCCTTTGTCTCGAGTTCTGGGATTAAAGGTGGGCACCACCACACCAGGCAGGAAACTCTCTTTTAGCTAGTTTGTCCGAATAGTAGTTGGAATCACAGACTGTGGCCTTGAGTATACTTTTTTTTTTTTGGTCTGCCTAGGGTGGTAGCCAGCAAGTCCCAGGAATAATCCTCCTGCCTCTGTCTCATTCCCTTGCTCCTGCCCCCCAGCACTGGGGTTATAGGCCCAGGGTATATAGCTAGCTTTTTTGTGGGTGCTGGGGATCCAAACTCTGGCACAGCCAGTGTTCCTACCCCTGAGCTATCTCCCCAGGCCTGAGTATATATTATTTATTTTAAAAATTTATTTAAAAGTTACATTCTAAGTCAGAGAGAGAGAGAGAGAGAGAGAGAGAGAGAGAGAGAGAGATGTGAGCCACTCACCCTAGGTGCTGGGAACTGAAGTCCCATCTTCTGCTAGAGCAGCAAATGCTCTGAACCACTGAGCTATTTCTCCAGTCTCCTTAAAAGAAATCTTAAAATCAAAACAAAAACAAAAGCCTCAGCTGGGGGAAGGCTCAGTGGGTGAAGTGCTTGCCTGGCAAGGGTGAGGCTGAGTGCAATCCCAGCACTCATGTGAAAGGAGACAGAGACAGGAGAGTCCCTGGGGCTAGGCAGTCCAGCTGAATTAGTGAACTCCACGTTCAGTGAGAGACTGGAGAGAGAGAGAGAGAGAGAGAGAGAGAGAGAGAGAGAGAGAGCGAGAGAGAGAGAGAGAGAGACTGATACTTGACAGCAGCCTCTGACTTGCACATGTGTGCACCACATGTACACATATACATGCACACATCTTCTCTAATAAGATCCAAGATTTCAGGAGTTCAGTCTGGGAGCCACCATAACACCAAGAGAGAGCCGTGTGGCTCCCAGACCTGCTTTTGCATTTAGCTTCCTTTCTTCTGTGGGTTACTCACTGATTTTAAAGTAATGTTTATGTCAAAAAGTTTGGACTGTCCCAGAGACTTCTGTTTGATGGAATTTCCTCCTTTTTCCAACAGTTGTGACACTTTGCACTTTTCTTTTTATAGCCTTTCTCATAAATAGTCCTCTTCCATGATTGCTTTTTATATTTTGTGTGTGTGTCTGCTACTAAGTTCTTAGCCAAGTGAGGAAAGGACTCCTTCAGTGGACCTTTACTTAAGGGGACTCAGTCTGGGTTCTTGGATTTAATGAATGAAAGACTGGTCCCTTTCTTTTACTGCATAGCCTTCTTTAATAACACTGTCTTTGAATTTGTTGTTAGTGGAGGCTAATCCTCTAGCTTCTTCAATGGGTCAGAGTCCATTTTAGGGCAAAAAACTTAAATGTTTATGAGGTAATTTAAAACATAAACAAAAGAAGAGAGAACAGTTTAAAGTATTCCCTAATCCAGGTTTGGCTCCCAGCACTCATATGGTGACTTACAACCACCTGGAACTCCAGTTCCAGGGGATCTGATGCCCTCTTCTGGCCTCTGAGGGTGTTTCATACTTGTGGTACACATACATACATGTAGGCAAACACTCATCCACATTAAAAGAAAAAAATCTTTCAAAAAGAAAGTGATCCCTATTACCCATGATCCAACTTTAACACTCATTAGCATTTAGAACAAATTATGATTTGAGATGAGGCTAGAGAGGATATTGGTGCTATAGGGTGCCCATTTTGATTTTTGGGGGAGGCAGGCAGGGCATGTATGATTGACAGAGTAGAGAAAGGAGGTTAGTGGCCATAGACAGGCCAGCCTGCCTCCAGTGAAGGTCATTGTGAGGGCTACATGAGTTGAAATATGAAAGTGCAAAGAACAGTGCCCACTGCATGGCAAGTGCGACTCGGGTGCCACAGCTGCTGCTATTCTGGTCATCACCACAGCACAAGAGCAGGAGTGACAGCCGCAGCACTTGCCTGGTGACCTGGGGCGCCACCTTTCCCCAGCTGTATCCTCATCTGAGAAATGGGACTCATAAGAGCAACTTATGTCATTGAAGGCAGTGAAGTAATAGTAAATGTGTTCTGGATCAGTTAACATTGATGACGATTTTCCAGCATTCTGGTCTAGGGGGACCATGCTTCTGGAGTGTTTTGGGGAGCTGAGCCAGCTCCGTGTGTGGTCTTTCATTCTGAGACCTCATGGATTTCAGTCTCAGATCCACTTGTCAGCCCAGCAAATATTATAGCACAGTAAACTTCATTTCCTTTTGTAA
Organism: Nannospalax galili; assembly: GCF_000622305.1. Lineage (NCBI taxonomy): Eukaryota > Metazoa > Chordata > Mammalia > Rodentia > Spalacidae > Nannospalax > Nannospalax galili. Next base: position 3,259,045 of record NW_008353921.1, read on the forward strand.
ATGGTATGTTTGTTTTTGAGATTAGGCGCCTCTATTGCTCCCTGGCTGATCTGGTACCTACTGTGTAGACCAGGCTAGCCTTAATGTGTGGCTGTCTTCCTGCCTCAGCTTCTTGAGATGGGATTAAAGACACGAGCCATCATTCCTGACCAAAATGTTTACTTATTTTCATTAAAGAAATTTTTTTTGAGACAGGATCTGCCTGTAACCCCCGGTGGCCTAGAACTTGCTATGTAGACCAGGCTGGCCTCGCTCTCACAAAGATCTGCCTGCTTCAGCCTCCTGAGTGCTAGCATTAAAAAGATACGTGCCATCGTGCCTGGCCCAAAATGTTTATTTCTAAAGCATGAAAACAGTTTGACTTTATAGCTTGCCCATATATGCACTAGAGTTGAAATACTTATCAACCAAGCTGATATAGCAATAAAAATAATTTTCCTAAGAGTGTCCTTTGATTGGGGAGTAGTGTTGGAAAACTTTTGTAGCAGAATCCGTTTTACCATCTTTGAAATATAAACAATATCCTTATTTGTCTCAATTTTCTTAAAATAATTTGTCAGCCCTCAGTTGAAGAGAACTCTGTAGTCCACAGAGAACTCGCTGCTTTCCCAAAGCCAACAAACTAGTCTTTTGTTTCTTTTAAATGAGGATGGAGTATCAAACCCTCTGCCTTATCCTCATCCTCAGCCTACAAAGAATTTGGACTATGTAGAGCATTTGTCCAAAACACACACAGACTTATCTATCCAGATAAGAAGTAGGTTCTGTGGGAAGAGAAATGGACTATCCCTGATGGCTCTAATAAACTCCTGCAGTGTTTGTTTGGACAGGACAGTGAGATGTCATTCCCCTGGGTCTGAGAGTTACAGAAACGCAGGTCAGAAAGCCAGTGCACTAGACTGAAATTCTCAGGAAATTTTAAAACTTAAAATTTATTTTAAAAACAGTTATTTTCTATTGAGGCTTGGCTTTTTTTTTTTTTTTTTTTTTTTTTTTTTTTTTTTTTTAAAAAAAAAAAAAAAAAAAAAAAAGAGGACGATTAGTCTGGAACTCACTGTGTAGACCAGGCTGGGCTTAATCTCTCAGAAATCTGCCTGTCTTTGCCTCCCAAGCAACCAAGTACTGGAACTAAAGGGCATGTGCCACTACGCCTGACTAGGCTTGACTTTTTTTTTTTTTTTTTTTTTTTTTTTTTTTTTGTCTTTTTTGAGATGGTCTCCTTGTAGCCCCAGCTGTCCTAGAACTCACTATGTAGACCAGGCTGGCCTTGAACTCACAAAGATCTGCCTGCCTCTGCCTCCCAAGTGCTGTGTTTAAAGGCGTGCACACCACACCCGGCTAGGCTTGACTTTAAAAAAAAATTTTTATTTATTATTTTTATTTTATTTGTATGAGTGTATTGCCTGCATGTATGTGAGTGCACCCATATTGTACAATGCCATGGAGATCAGAAGAGGGTGTTGGAGTCCCCTAGAACTGTAGTTAAGGATGGTTCGTAGCCGCCATGGGTGGGTTCTAGGAATTGAACCCGGGTCCTCTGCAAGAGCACTCAGTGCTCTTAGCTGCTGAGCCATCTGTCCAGCCCCAAGGCTTGACTTTTTAAATGTTAAATTTTCATTGTTTTAGATAGCAAAAGTTTGGCCTTAGCATTTGTGATTTATATCATCCTGTACTTTTATACCTCTTCGTTTAAAGAGATTAAACGCCAACTTTATAATCCCCCAGACCAAAGACAAACAAATATAAGGTACAGTTTTATCTCAAAAAGAGCAGTGCCCTGATGCTACCATGTGACCCTGGTGACACACTGAACTCTTCATTTCCCCCATAGACTACCCTTTCTTCTGTGCTTTCAGTGTATTTAGTTGATAATTCTTTTCAAGGGGACGGGCACAGTCATCACCAGTCAACATGCCAGTGTTGTATTGAAAAGTGTGTCACTTTTTTTTTTTTTTTTTGGTCTTTTTGAAACAGTAGTCCCTGGTAGTCCCAGCTGGCTGGAACTCTATGTAGACCAGGCTGGCCTTGAACTCAGATCTGCCTGCCTCTGCCTCCAGAATGCTGGGATTAAAGGCATGTGCCACCATGCCCAGCTGTGGAAAGTGGGTCACTTCCAATTTAATGTTCCATTTGAGAAAGTTGGCAGGAAAAACAATGTTTTTAATTTAATTAATTACTTTATTGTCTTTTTGAGACAGGGCATAGCCCTGTAGCCCTAGCTGACCTGGAACTCTCTATGTAGACCAGGTTGGCTTCAGTCTCACAGAGATCTGCCTGCTTCTGCCTCCTGAGTGATGGGATTAAAGATGTGCGCCACCATGCCCAACTGTTTTAGTTTTGTATGTACTGGAACTTTAGGATCCATTTCATTTTCTCATTTAAATGTGTATTGGGCATCTCTGAACTTAGCATTGTGTTGTGCATATGGTGAATATTAGCTCATTTAATTCTCACAGAAACATTGCTAGGTAGAATCGATTGCTTAAGTGAGAAACCTCATTTCCATTCCAATCTCTCCTTTTGACTTCTGTTCCACTTCATGCATTGTCATAGCAATAAAACACACCCTGCTGTGCCAGTGTGCCAGGCCAGCCATCAGACTGTGCTTGCCTCTGTGTGTGTGTGTGTGTGTGTGTGTGTGTGTGTGTGTGTGTTCTCATGTAGCTCCTCAGGTGACCTCCGTTTTGAGCTTGCTATGTAGGAGGGGATGACTGAAATTTGGACCCGCCTGTCTCTACCTCCTCAGTGCTGGTGTTACAGGAATGCACTCCCATCCATGTCTGGTTATGGTGTGCTAGGAATTGAACCCAGGGCCTCATGCATGCTAGGCAAGCACTCTACCAATTGAGCTACATCCCCAGAATTTTTCTTTTAAACAGAGTCTCATTCTTTAGACTGGCTTGGAACCCACTTTATAGCCCAGACTGACCTTGAACTAAAACCAATCTTCTGCCTCAGCCTCTGAAGTGAGATTACATGTGTGAGCCACCGCATCTGGTTTCTTGCCCTTTCTTAGGAGGTGTATACATACACATATTGTATATGTAGATAAATCTGTTCTTTCCGTAGCCAGGGTGAAATTTTTTTAAGTTTTTAAAATTGTACACTTACATGCAGTTGTAAGAGGTACTACAGAGGGATCCAGTGAACCCTTAATTTCTTCTAAAGAGAACAAAGTTGTTTTGGATCACAGTTTCAGAGTTGCAGTCTGTCATAATGGGGAAGGTGTGCAGAGCTCGTGGTAGTGGGAGTGTGTTGCCCATGCACCTCAAATGGTGAGGGACCAGAAAACAACACAGGATGGAACCAGGCGTGCTGCTGTAACCTTCAGAGGCCAGCCCTAGAGACCCATGTCTGCCAGCTAGGCCCCACCTCTTAAGAGGTGAATGTGAGCCTGCTCCGGATTCAAATTATAACAACAATGTAGCAATCTCAGTGGTTCCCACAAGGTGATCTCTGAAAAACATAAACATTGATCATTTCACTTCAGCCTAAAGCATATACCTTTATACATGACTCTAGACTTCTCTAGATTCCCAGAGCCCCAGGGGACCCAGCTCTTGCCTGCCCCTCCAGCTGCCTGCCCCTCCAGCTGCCTGCCCCACCAGCTGCCTGCCCCTCCAGCTGCCTGCCTCTCCAGCCTCATTCCTCCTTTCACTCCTCACATTCTGGCCAGCTGTAGCACCCTTCTGCTGGACCCCTATTGCTCACTCCCTCCTCAGGTACTTTCCTGGAATTCTTTCCCCCAGCATTTTATATCTAATACCTTTTCTTCATTAGGCACTTCTTCAAGGCAGCCTTTCCCAACCACTCAATATAGCCTGCTCCCTACTTCCTTTAATTCACTTACCCATTACTCTCTTTAATTTCCTTTATAGCATTTGCTGAAATGATTTTTTTTTTATTCCTTTAATTGCTTTTCATTGGTAGAAGGTGAGCGGTGCTGTTCACTGCCTCATCTCTAGTATGCAGAACAGGGTGTGGCATCTGAGAAGCACTTGGTGTCTATTTCCTGATCCTGAATGATGGAACTTAATGCATGAGGAAACAGTGCAAAGTGAGTTACCAGCTTTTCTGTGGTCACTTGGGAGTTAAGTAGTAGGGCCACACTGGAAGCCTCATTAAGTTTGGCCAGCTGAAAAAACAGGGTGATGAGCAGGGAGAGGAGCATGGTTTCATACTAGAGATATGGCCAAGGCCTAGGTCACAAGAGGCTTCCTAGAAGATGAAAAGGAGTGTGGGTCTCATTCTTAGTCCAGTGGGAAGAATTGACAGGTGCAAGCAAGCAGATGCCACGGAAAACGCAGGCCCCTTGAGGTCTCTGGAAGAGTTCTGTAGTTCTGGAACCGTGCACCTCCTCGCCTTCTGTCTGCATACATTTCTGTTTTCTTTCTGCACTGCTGAGGATTGGACTCGGGGCCTTGAGCATGCTAGACAGGTGCTCTAGTACTGAGTTATATCCCTAGCCACCGTATGCATTTGTTGTGGAAATTATTTCAGAAAAAGGACTCTGATCCCATCACCTTCAAAATATCACCTACTCATGGTATTATATTGCTCTATCCACTAGGGAATTCAAGGATGGGTTTACTGGAAAGGAAAGGAAGCCATAGCATGTGCTGGGGTCCAGGAGAAAGTAACATGTCACACCCAGATCTGTCTTTCAGCATGCCCTGGCTGCCACTGATCACATAGCTTTCTTAGCTTGGACTTCATTGCCCCCACTCCCAGCTTTATGTTGGCACAGAAGGTACAGTCATGTGACGCATTCTGCTGGAGGCAAAGCCTTTAGATCAGATTTATCTGAAATAGCATTAAAAACAAGGGAGATGGGAGTGGTGGTACATGCTTATAATCCCAGTACTCAGGGAGCTGTGGCAAAGGGCCGGTGAGATAGCTCAGCAAGTAAAGGCACTTGCTACGCAAGCCTTGCAGCCTGAATTCAATCCCCAGCACCCACTGTAAAGGTGGAAGGAGAGAACTGTCTCCACTAAATTGCCCTCTGACAATAGAGTTGTTGCCTAGCCTCTGCGAGGACCCAGGTTCCATCCTCAGAGGGAGAACAAGTTCTCTCTTTCTCTCTCCTTTTTTTTTTTTGTCTTTTTTGTCATGGCACCCACATACTCAGCAGGTACACACACACACACACACACACACACACACACACACACACAGCACACACACACACAAGCAAAAAAAAAAAAAAACCAAATAAAAAAAAACGCAAACAAATGAGGCTGCTTGCTGCTAGAGAATTGCTTAAGTCCAGGAGTTCCGGGCTGCATGGGCTTCATGGACCCTGTCTCAAGACTGAAGGTACTAGCTCAATGGTAGAGTTCTTGGCTAGCCTCTGGGAGGACCCAGGTTCCATCCCGAGAGGGAGAACAGGTTCTCTCTCTCTCTCTCTTTCTCTCTCTCTCTCTCTCTCTCTCTCTCAGCATCCAATGCTCTTTTTGAAACAGGGTCTCCCTGTAGCCCTAACTGGCCTAGAACTCACTATGTAGACCAGGCTGGCCTGGAACTCACAAAGATCTGCCTGCCTCTGCTTCCTGAGTGCTGGGGTTAAAGGTGTGCATAAGCATGCCCAGCTGAGACAAGTTCTTTAAGGTAGCAAATGCATTAGCCTACACCAGAGCAGTATTTTGTCATGCATCTTTTGTGAGTGACTGTAAAAAGCCTAGGAAATATATAAAAAGACAAGCATAGCCCTTGTCCTTAGGAGTTTAGGAAGCCATCTTCAAATTGGAAGGTAATCAACTCTTCGAGGCAGTCCTTGGTGAAGTTCCTGGGAGGACACCGAAGGAAGAGAGCTAAGGGATGGCCAAGTCTGGCAAGGCTCACAGAGAGAGCTGGAGCTTGGCCAGCATCCTGAAGGATGAATCAGAACTAGGAGGGAGGGAGAAGAGCAGGTGTTCTGGTGGGATGGGAGAGGAGAAGGTCAGGAGCTGTCAGAAGAAACTATGCTAGGGCTGCAGAGGTATAGGTAGGATCTGACTAACTAGAGTGAGTGTCTTTACAGAGGACAAGGGAAAGGCTCTGATTGGGAGGAAATGGTGAAAATAACTCTTTGCCAAGAATTTCAAAATTTTCTGCTTGTAGAAAATGCCTCAGAGTAGAGGGGCAGATGCGTTATTTCCTGAGGTGTGATGACAGCAGCTGTGACTTCAGTCATGCCCTGCCTCTGCCAGGTGTGCCAGAAGCAGCCTCTATTCAGTAACCTGTTTCATTCTTCTACAGCTCTGTGGGACAGGTACTAAGTTACAGATGGGGACACTGAGGTGGGAGAACAAGGACTTGCCTAAGATAGAGCACTCTAGAGTTTATGCTCCCTTGACCTCCTATATCACCCCCTTTTCTAATCTTGTTGGAGATCTGGTCCGTACAATTATCCTGAGATTCTTCTCCTTCCTGCATGCCTATGATTTGCAAGTTTGGTCTTTTTATGATGTCACACAGTTCCTGCATATTCCATTTTTGTGTTTTCTTAAATTTTTCATAATCTTTGCTTGAGTGGTCTAGTTCGTCCACTTTATCTTCAAGTCTTGATATTCTGTTTTCCATTACATTCATCCTATTGGTGAGGTTTTCCTGTCGTTTCTAATGGGCTTATTGAGTGTTTCACTTCCTTCTTCATTTCAGCCTGAGTAGTCATCAATATTCGTAACTCTTTTCTGAATTCATTCAGAAGTTTATCCCTATCTTCTTTCAGTTCTTTGATTTCTTTTTTTTGGGTGTCCTTTAAATTCACTGAATTCTTTTATCATGTTTATAATGAATTGTTCTTTTGAGTTCCATGTCCTGTGTTATCTCTAGGGGGTTCTCATTGTGCTCCTTTAGAGGACTGTTGTTACTTGGTGGGGATACATTATTTTGGTTTTTCATGTTACTATTTCTTCTCTGTGACTTTGACATGTAGGTTTCTTTTGTAGTTTCTGACTCTTGTGACTCAGGCCTTCCTTGTTGAGTTTAGGTCTGCTTCTTTTTTTGTAAGCTTTATGTGCCTTTGTGGTTTACTTGTTGGGCCTGAAAAGCTGGTTGGTCTGGGCTTCAGGTTCTCTTTTGATTTTATATTGGAGGGGCCAAATTGCTTTCATCTTTCTGCTCAGGAGTTCCCACAGAGGCCCAAGTCAGATGAGGATCAGATGCTCTCAGGCTTTCTCTTAAGGTCTGGATCCCTCCAGGAAAGATGCTGGCCTCAGGGATTTGTGGGCTGGGGTGGCTTGGGCCCAGGGCCCAGGAATTATGCTGGCCCCAGGAAGCTGATGGCTCTTCTGCCCAGGGATGCAAAGGGAGGTAGGAGCGGGAACAGGCCCTGAGGGCTCCAGGGGACTACAGGGAGGAATTAGGTTGGTTTGGATGCAGAAGATCGGGAAGCAGTGGGCAGTGTTGACCAAGAGGTCAGTGCAGAGGTCTGGGGTGCCAAGAAAAGAAATGGGCCAGTGCCCAGGCTAGGAGGAGAGATGAGGTGGGGGAGCTGGGAGGGTGAATGAGGCTGGGGGAGTCAAGGCACAATGCTGTATCACCCCCTTAATGAGGACCAGATGGATTCCCTTCCCAGCTTTTTATGATGAAAAACATACAAAAAAAAGGTAGCAGTGAGCATCTGCCTCAGACACCTAGATGAAGCAGCTAATGCATATAAGCTTTATTATGTGTATATGTACGTATGCGTGTGCATGTGCGTGTGTGTGTGTGTGTGTGTGTGTGTGTGTGTGTGTGTGTGTGGGCTCAGTGGTAGAAAGAACCCATGCCTAACATGTACCAGGCTTTGGTCTTCAGTACTGAAAAATAAATAGGTGAAATGTATGGCTTTCTTGTGCATAGTGGGTGCATAGGTACAGTGTTAGATTTTTCATTTCCTTTTGTTTTAAGACAGGGTCTTAGCCCAGAAGGGCCTGGAACTCGCTCTGTAATCAAGGATGTCTTGAACTTCTGAGCTTCCTGCCTTTACCTCCCAAGTGCTGAGATTACAAGAATGGGTGGCCGTGGCTGGTTTCTTATACTTTTTTTTTTGGTCTTTTTGAAACAGAGTCTCCCTAGCCCCAGCTAGCCTGGAACTCACTATGTAGACCGGCTGGCCTTAAACTGACAGAGATCTGCCTGCCTCTGCCTTCCAAGTGCTGGGACTACAGGTGTGTGCCACCATGCCTGGCTCAATTTTTTTAATTTTATTTTTAATCTATGTATGAGTGTTATGCCTGCATGTGGGTAAGTGCACCCGTGTCATACAGTGCCAGCAGAGGACAGAAGAGGGCATAGGATCCCCTGGAACTAGAGTTATAGACAGTTGTTAACTGCCATGTGGGTGCTGGGATTCGACGGACCTTCTGCAAGAATAGCCAGTTATCTTAGCTGCTGAGCCATTTCTCTGGCCCTCTTTGTTATACTTTTAAGAGTTAAGTTATGGGACTGGAGAGATGGCTCAGCAGTTAATAGTGCATACTGCTCTTGCCGAGGACTGGGGTTCAGTTTTCAGCACTCATGTTGGGCAGCTCATAGTCACCTGTAATTCCATCTCTAGAATGGAGGGTCCTACTCCTCGGGCCTCTGAGGGCACTTGTACTCATGTGCACATACCCACCACCCACGGACGCACAACACTCATACATCACATACAGGTAACTAAAAATAATAAAAATCTTTAAAAAACTAAATGAAAGTTAATTTGTAGGCTCAGATAATTATAAAGATTTTTTTACTTCCATGAATTTCTTGATATTTGAGAATTAAGTAACATAAGGATTTTTAAATTTTATTTTATTTCTTCTTTGGTTAAACTGCGGGAGGTTTGGCATCTTGATCTGTGCCTACTTACTGCCTATTCTGGTGAAGAGGCAATTAACTACTGTGACAGTCCAAAATTCCTTCCTATTTTCCCATGTTTCCAGAAAGCCCTCTGTGAACTGTGTTGAATGTCATTGACTGACCGATTCTCCTGGAGAAGGCTCGAAGCTACAGTGAAAGACAACACATACCCCAGACCCTGACTGCACCGATGCGGTGTGGTGGTGGTGAGGGAGGCGGCACTTGCTGTAATTATCTTTTTGTTCACAGCCATCCACATTCCCCATTTATCTGTGCACATTCGTTTATTCAGTCATGCCCTACCACCACTACTACCTGCTGCAGAAGGGCTGTCCCGTGTTTCTCCCTGCATCTGAGCTGACTAGGAGCCATTTGTAATTCCTGTGTTTTTCTATGTGAAGGGGCTTGGTTGGAGCAGGCTCAGAGCCTGCACAGTATTAAAGCTGTTTGTCTACCTTTGTCTCTCCCTGTCTTGCTAGGGTATAGGAAGGTTTGCCCTTATTATATTTTACTACTGTCCTTATTGGACTCCACCAATCTCTTAACTTTTCCCTGTTCCCTGCCAGAGGCCACTTATCAAACTTATCTCAGATGCCTTACTGTTCACAGATCTTTCTCAGAGCCCTGGATTGGGATGTACTGTGAACCCCCACAGCACATTCTTCAGTCGTGACAGTAATGACAGGCTGTTTTTCCTCTCTTGTACATACACTTAAGTAGTATTTTTCTAGGTAACTCCTGTGTGGCAGGTCGTGTTCAAGATCCTGGGAGTAGGTGATCTCCTCCAGACAGCCCCATTATCATCCGACTTTGTTAATAATCAGAGTGTGCTCTTCCTGCTTCTGTGCCCTGTGATACCTGGCACATCGCCTCATCAGTGCTGAGTCATGCGTATGTCTGAGTTCAGTTGGAATATGGGGAAATAAGTAAACCCTCCTCTCTTCCTCCCCGACTTGTTCCCTCTCCCTCTCCTTCTCTTTTTCTGGGGAGGTCGGGGAACAGAGTCCCAGTATGTAACCTAGGCTGGCCTGGAACTTGTGTACTCCTGCCTCAGCCTCCTGAATGCTGGGATTACAGGTATGTGCTACTGTCAGGTCTGAGCTGAGATCCTGGCATAGCCACCTTGCCACCTTGGATGATCACTTGCCTTCTGAAGCTTGAGGTTCCTTATGTATAAAGCATTGCTAATCACCCCATCTTATAGGAGCATCATAGTTTAAAAGATGGATTGTATGAGGTGGCAGTTGTTGGAAGGGACTCTGTCTCAGTCGTCCGTTTTGGCCTCTTGACTGAGCAGTGGGAGCACTTCGGGTCTTAACTGTTTCAAAGAAAACATTTACTTGCTCTTGGGGTTTCTCCAAGAAGAAGAAACAGGTTCCAGCTTCCAGAAGGTCTGGCTCAAGGCTGCTCAACTTTCCCTTTTTAGAGTCAATGATCTGAGTCTCTGTTTTGGAAGTACTTATATAATGTATACCACCTGTTATTTGTGTATTTTTAGTAGTGGGGTTTGGGTGATCCTAATGCTGTTGGGAAAAGAGCAAGTGTTTACCAGAAGCAGAGCTTTTTTCTCCACACTGACTCACACTGACTCACCCTCATTTCCCTTCCCACTGCTTCAGAACAATCTTGCAGGGGAGAGAATTTTTAGGGAATTCAGTTAGTGCTTTTTTTTTTTTTAAACTTTCCAAAGTTAAAAGCCTGAAGATGTCCCATCACTGACTTCAGCTCAGGAAAGGATAAAGTTTATGTTGCCCTGGTATAGTCAGCATGACCAGTGCCACATAGCTAGACAGCTCACATAGAGCTTTGTCTAGAGAGACCAGTTCTGTTGGCTGAGAAGTGCCAGCTGTGCACACGGGAGGAGGAACATCCTGCTCTTTGAAAATTGCTGTCATCTTCATTTCTGTTGAACCTGGAAAATTTCCTCTTCTGAGACAGAAACCAAAAGCAGAGTTGGAACAGGGCTGTGATGGCTTCATGATGGGTTTAAGACTGCAGAGCAGAATTCAGACAGTGTGTCAGTCATTAAAATGGGGAAGGCTGACAGAGCAGAGTGACTAAAGACATTCTGCCTTCATTTGTCATTCATTAAATGTGATCTGCTAATCACCTGAGATATGAATAACAAAAGCATGCTGTCTGCCACACAGACCTGGAATCCAGTCCTCCCTCCCGCCCTCCCTTCCTTTCCGTTTTCTAATTATTTTTATTATTGTAGTATTGGAGGATAGAACCCTGGACCTCTTGCATGCTAGGACTGCATTCTACCATGAGCTAGAACCGCCACCCACACACATCTGTAAATGTGGAGGGGAATATGACTTGACCTACACATGTGAGCATGTGCCTTTGCATGTGGCTGAAGTGAAGAAGGAAGGCTTCCTGGAGGAAAAGGCACACAAGTTGAAACTGATGGGTAACTGGGGCTTGATTAGGAGAAAGGGTTAAGGTAGGGTTGGGAATGGCTGAAGAAGGTTCAAGACTCAAAGAGCCATGAATATGACCACCCTCAAGTGGAGGGAAGAGCTTGCTCTGGGAGGAACTGAAAGACATTCTTGTGCTCACAGGACAGTAAGAGTACATTGGGCACATGATGAACTTGCAGATCCCAGTGGGGTCAGATCATGCAGTGGTCTGGAGATCAGTCCATTAGGCAGGAAATTGTATTTACCCAAGTAGATTCTGCTTATGGCAAAATGCTCGTGGCAAATACATCCACCCATCAAGAATGCAAACAGCCCATCAAGAGTACAGACTCCTGACTTGATGCTAAGAGCAGTAGGAAGGAGGGACCCTGACTGACTGCTGTTTGCTAGCCAAAAACTGGGAAGAGGGTCATGTGCAGAACAGAGCTGGGCAGCTGGGTAGGGACTCTCAGCTTGAGAACAAGCCACCCTAGCCTCTTGGTTATCTGACAAACAAGGGGGGATTGAGGACAAACCCCCAAGTGCTTTGTAGGATCTTAAGGGTCTGTACAGAGCACAGCATACTGGGTCCTCAAGGTGTCCCTGAAGAGCCTCCCATGGTGCCTGCAATTTTTTTGTTTTGTAAAAGATATTTACTTATAATTGTGTGTGTGTGTGTGTGTGTGTGTGTGTGGTGTGCGCGTGTGAGCACACGTGTGTGTGCATATGTGCATGATTCCACGTGCAGACAAGTTACAGATGTGGGTGCTGGGAATTGAACTCAGGTCCTCTGGAAGAGCAGTACCTGCTCGTAATGGATGAAGCATCTTTCTAGCCCCCTGGTTGCATTTTGAAGAAAGTCTCCCAAAAGAGGAGGCTGGCAAGATGGATTCAGTGGGTAAAAGCACTTGCTGCACAAACTTGAAAGACCTGAGTTTAATTCCCTGGATTCCAGGGTGAAAGAGAGAACTGACTCCTGCAAGCTATCCTCTACCTCCTTAAGTATGCACACACAGATAAAAAATAAAAAGAAAATCTCTCAAAAGAGTGGACAGGGAGAGAATACAGAGATGAGTTTTTTTTTTCCAACTTCATTCATAAAACAGACAAGAATATTGCTTTATTTTTGTTACCTATTGTTTGTAAGACTTTTTTCCTTTTTTAAGAGTAATGTACCAAAATTACCATGTTTTTTAACTTTAGAGACTTACTAAAGCTTAGTATCATTTAAGTGTTCTATTTTAATATCTGGATTTCTGATGTGGTACCAGAAATCACTGGCATGTTACTCTGATGTTTTTGTTAATGTTTTTCACTCCATAACCCCTACCCCACTAGGGCTAAACCCAAAGCCTTATGTAGGCCAGACAAGCATTGAACTATACCCAGCCCTAAATTTCTCTTTCCTTTTCTCAAATGAGTTTATTAAAGACTTAGAAGACTATTCCTAGGAAGGTGACAACTTGATTTGTTTTTGTTTTTTTTTTTTTTTGGTCTTTTTGAGACAGAGTCTTCCTGTGGCCCCAGCCGTCCTAGAACTCACTATGTAGACCAGGCTGGCCTTGAACTCACAGAGATCCACCTGCCTCTGCCTCCCGAGTGCTGGGATTAATGGCGTGCACCACCACGCCCAGCTTTTTTTGATCCTTTTGAGACAGGGTCTCCCTGTAGCCCCCAGCTGGCCTGGAACTCACTTTGTAGACCAGGCTGGCCTTGAACTCACAGAGATCTGCCTGCCTCTGCCTCCCAAATGCTGGGATTAAAGGTGTGCACCACCACGCCCTGCTTGATTTGTCATTTTTAAAAGAGGTTATGTTTCTTTGTTGCTGCTATTTATTTTTTTAAGTGGAACTTTGTTTTTTTATCTTTTTGGTCTTTTTGAGACAGGGTCTCCCTGTAGCCCCAGCTGTCCTGGAACTTACTATGTAGACCAGGCTGGCCTTGAACTCACAGAGATCTGCCTGTCTCTGCCTCCCAAGTACTGGAACTAAAGGCGTGTGCCACCATGCCCGGTATTTCATTGCTATTCTTAAAGAAATATCATGGATCAAATTATCCTCAATATTTCTGTTAGCAATATTGTTTTGTTTAAAAAATAGAGTTTCATGTTGCCCAGGCTGATCTCCAACTCATTATGTGGCCAAGTTTGGCCTTGAACTCCTAATCATCCCACCTCCACCTGCACAAGCACTAGGATTTTAAGTGTGCACTACCATGCCTGGCTTAGGAAGTGTTTTAATTTCTGATAAAAAACACATAACCAAACATTAGAATGTATTGAGAGATACAGGGCTAATCTTCAATCTCCCTTTTAAAAAGATTTTATGTGTCTGAGTGTTTTGCCTATGTGTATTTACCTAGAGCCTCAAGGCCAGAAGAAGGCATGGGATCCCCTAGAACTGGAGTTATGGAAGGATATTAGCTGCGATGTGGATCCTGGGAACTGAACCAGGGTCCCCTGGAAAAACACCAAGTGCTCTTACCTGCTGAGCCATTTCTCCAGTCCCTAATGTCCTTTTTGTAAAAAAACAAAAACAACTTCAAGGCCAGCTTTGGCTGCATAGTAAATTCAAAGCTATCCTGGGTTATAGGCTACTCTATCTCAAAAAAGAAATTTTTAAAAAGACTAGGACTAGTCCTTAAAATGTATTTATTGGTACCAGGCATGGTGGTGCCTGCCTTTAATCCCAGCACTCGGAGGCAGAGGCAGGCAGATCTCTGTGAGTTTAAGGCCAGCCTGGTCTGCATAGAGAGTACCAGGGCAGCTAGGGCTACAGGGAGACCCTATCTCAAAAAGACCAAAAAAAAAAAAAAATTATTGGTGATACACTCTGAAATAACTTTAAGAAGTTGTTTCTTCAAAGCTCGTCAAGCTCCGTATGTTTTTCTATAAGTTTCTCACTATCTTTGCATATATTGGCCTTAAATTAAATCTCTGTATCTAAACTGCCTCGTACCCTTCTGCATCTAGTGTCAGAGATGCCTCCTTGTTGGTTTTAGGTAAATATAGAGTGGTTTGGGTTCACAGGATTTAAGCTCACCTTTTTTTTGGTCTTTGAGACAGGGTCTTTCTGTAGCCTTAGCTGGCCTGGAACTCACTATGTAGACCAGGCTGGCCTTGAACTCACAGAGATCTGCCTGCCTCTGCCTCCTGAGTGCTGGGATTAAAGGCATGTGCCACCACACCTGGCTTTTTTTTTTCTTTTTTAAAAATTTTATGTGTATGCGTGTATTGCCTGCATGTAGATAAGTGTACCTGTGTCCAGCAATGCCTGTGGAGGTCAGAAGAGGCTATTGAATCCCCTGGGACTGGATTTACAGACAGTTGTTAGCTGCCATGTGGGTGCTGGGATTCAAACCCGGGTCTTCTGCAAGAATAACCAGTGTTCTTAACTGCTGAGCCATCTCTCCAGCCCCAGGCTCACCTTTTTTTTTTTTTCAGTGATTCTTGATGATTTCATCTAAAAAGTACACTACCCATGCTCAAAATATTTCTTTCATCTTGGTATTACCACCTGTGTTTGTGTGTGTGTGTGTGTGTGTGTGTTCCTAAAAAAAATACTCGTTACCAGATAGTCATAGAACACAAAGATTACCAGGATTGTTAGTCATTCCTCTAATTAGGAACTTTATTGCTGAGTTATTGCTGTGAATAACCAAAGCATTCATTGCCTAAAATAATCTTTTTATTTTTTTCCCTTATTTAGCTGAACCTCCATGCTTAAAAAATATGTTTTGTTTATAAATTTGCCAGCAAATGCCTTGTCTGTTTTTTGTGGTGGTACTTTTGCTACAGGGAAGTCAAGGTAGAGAGAAATGAGTGCATGTATGATGCATGCCTGCTTGTGCTCAGCTTCCTCTTTATACTTACACAGTGGAGGATCCTCTGGCTAGGGAATGGTGCCACCCACAGTGGGCACATCAGTTAATGTACACAATGCATCTTCCAGAGACATGCCCACAGGCCAACTTGATCTACACAGTCCCTCAATGGGACTCTCCTCCCAGGTGATTCTAGATTGTGTCAAGTTGGCATTTAAAACCAACCATTGCCGTTAATAATGCTGTTCGCCTCAGCTGTTAACTTGACACAAATCTTCAGTCACCTGGGAAGAGGGAACCTCAGCTGAAGAATTATCTTGATCAGATTGGTCTGTGACTATGTCTGTGAGGCATTTTCTTTGTTACTTGATGTAGGAGGGCCCAGCCCACTGTGGAGGGTGCTGTCCCTGAGCAGGTAGGCCTGGGCTATATAAGAAAGATAGTTGAGTAGGCAGCATTCCTCCAGGATTTCTGTGTCAAGCTCCTACCTTGAATTCTGCCTGGGTTCCCTTTATGATGGATTGTAACGGAAAGCAAACTAGACCATCTCTCTAACCCAATTCTCTGCTTGAGTTGCCTGCAAAACAGCAACAAGGGAATCCCAGGAGGGAGTGTCCCAAGCCATCATACAATGGAAGCAGTGGTGCACCAAAGGAAGGAATATGTGTGTGTTAGCATAGATGGTGAGTGGTCTAAGGCACCAGACTGAAGGAAGAAACACTGAATGTCAGGGTTGATCAAGATCAAGGTGTTTATTGGAGGAACAAGCCCATTATTGTACTTTATCTCATGATGGATGGCAAGAGACAAGTGATGGTCTAAGGAGATGTGTTGAAGGGGGCAGGGGTTGGCGTTTCTATGAGAGTTTGTTTAAGGAATTTTGTCTCCAGGCTAGGGTCAGTCAGTGCCTTTCACTGTTTTGTGCAATAACTTAAACATCTTTATTAGTGCCTAAGAATATTCAAGGCTCCAGCTTGAGCTCAAGTCTATGGGAAGAACATCTGCATCTGATTGGGTCACAGAGTAGGGAGAACTAGGGGGGACCCTAGGAATGCTGTATAGAAAATGACAGAAGGAAGTGAAGGTTCTCTTTGTTGTTTTGTTGAGACAGAGTCTTATGCTGGCCTTGAATTCATATGTAGGTGAGGCATTCCTTGAAATCCTGATCCTCCTTCCACCTCACAAGTATTAAGTGTTGGGATTACAGGTATGTGCAATACACACACACACACACACACACACACACACGCACACACACACACACAGCAAGCAAGAAGGAGCAGAAGGAAGGAGGGAGGGAGAGAGGGAGGGAGGGAGGGAGGATGGATGGAAGGAAGGAAGGAAGGAAAGATAATTTAGGCATCACAATTCAGGAAACATTTTGTTGCTCTCTTCTTTGAATCTCTGTTCTATGTGCAGTTCATAAAGAAGTCTTCTGGCTGTCACTTCCATCTCCCGAGGTTCTCCTTCCAGAGGATTCACAGGATAGAGGAGTCCTGGTCTCTGTCCCATCTGATTTCCTCCTTTCAGACTCACACTGAAATGACCTGAGTGACCCAGCAGTTTCCTCTAGTCTCCCAAATTGGAGGGGGTGTCAGTCTGCCCCCGCATGTTCAGTTAAATTTATCTTTAAATGTATCAGTTTGCTTTCTGTTTACTTTTCTGTGACTTTAAAAGACTTTTCTCTAAGTGGCTGTTATCTCTGGGACCACAGTCTGCCCTCCTCTCGGGGTCCCTTTTATCTCTTGCCAATGTGCTCTCCTTGAAAGACCGCCTTCCTTCAAGCTTGGGGTTTGGTTTAGTTTTTTCCTGGCTATGCGTTTTTGTGTGTGGAACAGTGGTCTCTTTGAAATACTTTAATACATGCTCTGTGCTGTTAATCACAGGTTGGTATATGTTTAGCTTGAAGTTACGTTTGGTCATGTGTGGACTGGTAGCCCCCTGATCTTCACTTCACTGCACTGTACTGTGGGTGTAATGACCACTTAGCTGCAAGAGCGTGGGAAATGAAAGCAAGCGTTTGGGTTTCTGGGTCTCTGTGATTGTCTCATCAATGCTTCTTGGGGTGTCTTTTATGGTGCAGAAACTCAGAGGTCTTAGAGAACCCTGCCTCACCTTCAGGACCTTCTCTACCTTACTTCTAAGCGTCCTTCCCTTTTCTTTTCTTCTTCGGGACCTACTTTGCTGGTTTTCCCTCCCCCTTTTCTTTCTTTTTTAAAAAAACATTATTTTCACACAATGTATTTTGATCATGTTCAGACCTCCACCCATCTCTTCAGAGCTACCTCAAACTTTCTACCCACCATTTCATATCCTTCATTTTTAATGGCTTTGAGTTCAATTTGTTCTCCACAAATCTTCTGCAAGAACAACCAGTGTTCTTAACCTCTGAACCATCTTTCCAGCTCTCCTTCTTTCTTATTTTTATGTCTTAATCGTTCCCACTGGGAAGGACTAGAATTGGGGCTGAGCTTCAAGGCATTCTCTACTTCCTCTTCACTGTGGTCTTTGTCTGGCTTATATGTTCCATTTTGTTTTGTTTGTTTTGTTTGGAGACAAGGTCTCACTTTGTAGCCCAGGCTGACTTCAAACTGCAGAATTCTCCTGCCTTGCTTCCCAGGTGCTGGGATTCCGGTGTGTACCACCATGCCTGGCTCAGCTTGTTTCTTGTTTATGTTGTAGCACCAGGCACAATCTGGGTAGGGCACCCTTGGACCAGTCCAGGGTAGTAGAGGACAGGAGCCTGGTCCGGAAATGGTTCTCGGACAAGAGTGCAGCATGTGTCTCTCCACCATTTTAAATACCAGACAGTGTGTTTCTATTTTTCTGTATTATAAATAGCTCTGGTTTAAATGTCCCTCTCATTTATGTCAGCATGTGCACATATTTGCAACACTTGGTATGTATTGACCAAAGGAACTTAAAAATAACTGTATGCACTGGGTGGGGAGTGGCGTGGTAGCCCATGGCTATAGTCCTGCCTTTAGTCCCAGTGCTAGCTCAGGAGGCAGAGGCAGGTGGATCTTTGTGATTTCAAGGCCAGCCTGGTCTACATAGTAAGTTCCAGGTCATGCCTTTAAATTCCAGCACTTAAGAGGCAGAGGCAAGCAGATCTCTGTGAGTTTGAGGCCTACACAGTGAGTTCTGAGCCAACCAAGGCTACATAATGAGACCTTGTCTCAAAAATAAATAGATAAATAAAATATATTTAAATTTTATTTATTATTGTGTATATAATGTATTTGTGTGCATGTATGCTCCATAGTGCATATATGGAGGTCAAGGGATAACTTTGTGAAGTCGGTTCTCTCCTTACATCTTTGCGTTGATTTGAGAACTGAACTCAGGTCTTCAGGCTTACATGGCAGGCACTTTATCTGCTAAGCCATCTTGCTGGCCCTATTTTTTCTTTTTGTAGAATCAAGTATTAAAATATTGATACCCTCCCAAGAACTGGAGCTGTGGTCCCCAACTGTGAGCCATGGTTTCACATTCCTTGGGTGGTAGACTGATGGTGGAGCAGAGTGGAGGTGGAGGACTTCCTGATGCTGGGCAGCAGTTTTAGCCTTCTCTGAGTGGCTGTGTTCCCCTCAGCCCCTCCCCTGAGGTCCCCGGTTGTGCATGGGAGTAGCTTTGCTTCTGTGTTGGGCTTGTGCTGGGATCTAGGGGAGGGCTCTGCCATTTGCAGATTCTACTCTTGGGAGAACTGGTTCTCAACATTGACTTCCACATCCCTTGATGGCTAGGTATGGTTTTGACTCCACACGTGGTTTTGGCATCCAGACTGTGATGCTATTAGATCCTTCCCATTCCCAGGCACCAAGAGGTTTTCCATCATTTTTAAATTCCTCTTCTATAGCCCCAGTGTGCCCTTCAAAAAATGTAAATCACCTAATTGAACTTTTAGAGATAAAAATCGCAGTCTGGGAAGTTGAAAAGAAAAGAAAAGAAAAGAAAAGAAAAAAAGAAAAGGGGGGAAATACTGATACCATTCTTTGTAAGCAAAATAAATGTGCCTCAATATTAAAATGTGATTATTTTTCATAGCAGATATTCTCTTATATCACTAACTATGATTGCGTAATGCTCCATTGTAGAGCTGGACAGAAAGTTAGTTACTCTCTGATTGTGGACTTTTAGGATCATTTTCAGTTTCCTACTTTTTTTTTCAATGTATATTTTTATTGAATTTTCATGCATTTCATATAATGCATCTTAATCATAGACCCCCTCCCCCAACTATACCCACCCCATAGCCCACCCACAGGAGTTAATGCATTTTGTCATATATGTTAAGGCCTGTCAGGTCAAGTTTGTGTACCAACATGTCCTTTGATGTGAGTTCATCCACTGGAGCCTGTTCAGCCTGTCTCCTTTAAAGAAGATCAACTCTCCCTCACCCAGCAGTGATCAGCTGCCAGTAGTTCCTCAGCTAAGGCTGGGACCTCCTGCCCATTTCCCCAGTTCTATGCTGGTTTTTATTTGAGTTTGCATGGGTCTTGTGCATGCTGTCACCATTGCTCTAAGTTCATATGAGTAAGTTCCCAGAGTCCTGGAAGACTCTGTTTCTTTATGGTCATACACCACCCCTGGCTCTTACAGCCTTCCCGCCCCCTTTTCCACTATGATTCCTGAACCTTGGGTGGGTGAGGTTTAATATAGGAGTTCTATCCAGGAACATGCACTTTGTAGTCTTTTATTCTCTCCCCTTTGGCCAGTTGTGGCCTTCTGTGTGCATTGCCCTCTATTGCATGAGGAAGCTTCACTAATGAGAGTTGAGAGATGCATTAGTATTCTCTCTACCCCCTGTTCCACTATGTTCCACAAGCCTTAGGTGTGGAGGTTCCATTGTGTTTCGTGTGTTACTAGGGTTGGGCATCTCACAGACACTTAGTCTCAGTGTGTGACCAATTGTCTCCATCTGTTGCAAAAGAAGCTTCTTTGATAAGCTGTGACTGGTATAGTTGTCTTAAATATAAGGATCAATATTTAGCATATAGTTAAAAATTACATTGGTCTAGGGATGTGACAGATGTAGGCTTTTCTTTAGGATCTATGACCTCTCCAGCCTTGTGTATTTGACTGTGTTCACTGCGCCACACGTGAGTTCCCTCCCAGTTAGATAGCTGTTGATTAAAGTGCCACTACTGTACCAATATAGTCTGCTGTACCAATCATTGTTATGGTTTTTAGGCTTTAAAGCTGGGGTTGGACCATTGATTGATTGTTCTCCCTTAGCAGCTTTCACAGTGTCCTCCAAAACTATGAGAGTTAGTCTTCAGGAAGGAGGCTTCCAAGTCAGTTCCAGCTCCATTGCTCCAAGTCCTGGGTCCAAAGTATGTCCTTGTCTTCAGGAGTAGGATCTTACCTTCAAGTTCTGGAAGGTGATCCAGGGATGTGACAATAGTCTGTGTCATTTTGGGAGTCTCTTGGACCACTCTAACCAACAACTAAAAGGGAGGTTTTTCCTGTCTGGCACTGTGTTTTTTGTTATATAGCCTTCAGCTAGGCCCATGCATTCATGTACAGGTACTCTGTGTGTATTTTTTCAGTAGACGTTTAAACTAATACATTTCCCTCTAGTTTTTCACACCACTTAAGCATTATTTA
Source organism: Nannospalax galili (assembly GCF_000622305.1). Lineage (NCBI taxonomy): Eukaryota > Metazoa > Chordata > Mammalia > Rodentia > Spalacidae > Nannospalax > Nannospalax galili. The sequence goes on from NW_008353921.1 coordinate 3,279,687, forward strand.
TCTCTCATCTCTTTTTTAAAAGATCTGCAGCTTTGGACAAGTTAGCATTTTTGATCTATAGCTTGTTCACTTGTAAAAGGAGGATGGTGGTAAATGCTCATAAAGTGATCATGAGAGTGAAAGGACATTAATAAATTCCTTTTTCTTAAAACATCATCTAAAAGAATATCTGTAGTACTGTTTATTAAGCAACGAGATCTGTGTGTGTGTGTGTGTATTCATGTATGTGTGCACGAGTGTGCAGGTTGGAGGTCAACCTTGGGTTTCTTCCTCTATTGCTTTCCACCTAAGTTTTTGAGATAGTCTCTCACTGAACCTGGACCTCTCCAATTCTGAAAGACTGGCTGGCCAGAGAGCTTCACAGATCCTCCCGTCTCTGTCTCCTCAACACTAGGATTTCAGGCACTTACTGCCACTGTTTTGTTTGAGATAGGGTCTCACTTTGTAGCCTTGGCTGTCCTGGAACAATCTATATAGACTAGGCTAACTCTGAACTCACAGAGATCCATCTGCTTCTGCTTCCTAAATGCTAGGATTAAAGGCATATGCCACCAAGCCTGGCCCCTGGCTGTTTGTTTGTTTTGAGGTAGGTCCTTATAGTCCCAGCTGGCCTGGACTAGCTCTGTAGACCAGACTGGCTTTGATTTCACAGAGATCTGCCTGCCTCTGCTTCCCAAGTGCTGGGACTAAAGTATGAGCCTGACTCCTGACTTTTTTTCTTTTTTATAGTGGTACTAGGGATCTTAACTCAGGTCTTTATGCTTGTGCAGCAAGCATTTTATGGACTTAGCCATCAGCCCCAAGATATCTGTTGTTCTTGTTTTGTGATTTTTTTCCCCATAGACACAGAATAAAAGTCTATAGAAGGAGCAGGCTGGTTATTTAATAATGGAACCACAGTATCCTGAACTGATCACTGCTTACCTCTCTACTTATACTCAGCATTTCTGTCAGTCATTTCTACCTGTTGTTGTATTTGTGGGTAGTAAGTCCTGCAACCAAAAAGGAAGCTGATGGGTGTCACTGTGAGATGTGCTCTGATGGGTGTCACTGTGAGATGTGCTCTGATGGGTGTCACTGTGAGATGTGCTCTGATGGGTCCTTTGCTCTTCTGCTTCCCTCAGTCGATTGTTAACCATATACAAGGGTCATACTGCGTTCATCTTTCCACCCTTGGGATCTGGTGTTTCTGATTCCCAGTGCCTCTCTATGAATGAATGAATGAATGAATGAATGAATGAATGAATGATGACAGTATTATTGTGTCTTCTGTGTCCACTGCAAGTGGCTTGATACCTATTACCAACAATAAGCAATAGCCATCAGAATTGTTGCAGTTTATTCTTAGAGCCTAAGAGTTCCTGAACTTGATCTGTTTACTTATAACAAATCCATAGAAGATCTTCAGGAATTCCACAAACCTCTTGAAAGAAAATTTATTTGAAAATACACGTCTCCTACAGAGAAAGGTTGTAGCTTTCATCAGATTCTCAAAGGGACACGTAACATTAAATAAATTGGAATGGGGGCTGGAGAGATGGCTCAGTAGTTAAAAGCACTGGCTGCTCTTATGGAGGACCTGGGTCCATTCCAGTGCCCACGGCTAACATGGCCGTCCATAACTCCAGTTCCAGGGAGGATCCAACACCCTCTTCTGACCTCCATGGGCATTGTGTGACATGAGTATACTTACATGCAGGTAATATACCCATACACACACACACACACACACACACACACACACACACACACACAAATTATAAATAAAATCTTAAATAAGTTGGAATCACTGTGAAAATTGGGAAAAAAATGTTTCAGTTGTATAGTGTCCTCTGATCAATGAAGTTTTGCACATTTCTGCATGTTACTGTTATGTCACTGTGATGAATGCCTGACATAATAACTAATTCTAGGTAAAGGAAGGTCTTTTGTGGCTCACAGTTTCAGAGTTCAGCATGTGGTCTCTCAGCCCCCCACATACTTGGGCATAACATGGTGATGGTAGGGTTTGTGACTGAGGAGAGGAGAGCTGTTTGTTGTTAACAGATGGGGGAGGGGGACGGGGGGGCGGGAGATGGGATGGGGCGGAGGGGATGGGACACAGACACCACAGACACTGACACCTTGGCAAGATATGACCTCAAAGACAAGCTCCCTGTGACCTTCTTCCTCCAGGTAGGCCCAACCTCCTCTTTTACCACCTCAAGATAATGCTAGAATATTAAGATGTTAGATGTTAGAAGTTAGAGTATAGATGTTAGAATCTGTCAAAGGATTAAACCACTCATTTGTCCAGAGCCCTCAGGATCTGATTGTCTCTGGAAATGCTGTGACAGAATACCCAGTGGTGAGCTTCATTAAATTCTCTAGCTGTCTCTAAATGCAGTCGAGTTGACAGTCAGAATTGACATGTGTTTATCTGCTTACTTCTTCAAACCCACTCAACAGGTAAAATATCTAAGGACCAGAATTGTGATTCAGTTGCTGGAGTGCTTTCCCAACATGCACAAAGTCCTGAGTTTGATCCCCAGCACTGCATAAACAAGCCATGGTGAGGCACACCTGTAATCCTAGCACTTGGGAGGTGGAGGCAAAAGGATCAGAAATTCAAGGCTATCCTCAGCTATATAGTAAGTTTGAGGTCAGCCTGGGCTACATGAGACTGTCTCAAAACAAAACAAGTAAATGAAAATTATGATCCAAGTGTTCCAGAACTTTAGATCTAGGCCCTTGTTTCATTCCCTATAGAAGTCCAAAGTTTCCCTGGGGTTCTGTAGATTTCTTGGTAAAAGTGTGTGGCATGCACTCCTCTAAGGTCCCTCCACCTGGCTCTTCTGTTCCAGTTTCTTTCCTCCCTCTTCTTTAGCAAAGCACTCTACCATTGAGCTTTGTTCCCCAGTCACCCCCCCACCACCACATCTCAGGGTCTTACTGTGTAGCTCTGGCTGGACTCAAACTCACAGAGACCCACCTGCATCTGCCTCTGCCTCCCGAGTGCTGGGACTAAAGGTGCGTCACTGTGGCCGGCCTTCTCTCTTTCTTTATTTGTCATTTCAGTCTTCCTCCTTTAGTTTTCATCTAGAACAAAGAATACACCCACAAAACGTATTGTGTCGCTGGTTTGCGTGATTTGGAGGTCCAAGAAAGGGGATACGTAGCAGACACACCAGGTTTGTGCCATCGCGGTGCCTTGTTCTTCCTCTTGTTTTATAAGCCACAGATGCCTCTGGAATCCCTGCTCTTCTGTGTTATGCAGAGCTATTTAGCAACCCACAGCTTTATTTCTATTACTTTTTTCGTAGCTGAACTGAAAAATGGTGCTTGGCAGCCAGGAGAGCCGTGCATTTTATAGGCACCTCTGTTTAAAAGGCAGATGTGATTTTAAAGAACGTTTTTTTCTTGTGTGTGTTTTAGTATCTTCTCAAATTTCATGAAGCCACCCTAATACTTTCCTTAAGTCTATTTTTTCTTTTTCAAATTTTTATTTTTATTTTATGCATACGAACGTATTGCCTGCATGTTTGTGAGTGCACCCGTGTCGTGCGTGCCTCGGAGGTCAGAAGAGGGCTTCGGATTCCCCTGAAACTGGAGTTAAGGACAGTTTAGCCACCATGTGGGTGCTGGGCATCAAACCCGGGTCCTCTGCAAGAGCAGTCAGTGCTCTTAACTGCTGAGCCATCTCTCCAGCCCCTTATTTTTTTTTTCTTGAAATAAAGATATCCTTTATTGTTAATGTACCCTTACAGTGGATAGAACTTGGAAACACTTTGGAAATTTCGTTTTGACCTATAGCAAAAGAAATGTGTCCCACACCAGACATGTGATAGTCAGAGGGCAGCCCAGGGAGGCAGGTTATCACCTTCCACCATGTGGATCTTGGGATTGAACTCAATTCGTCAGGCTTGGAGACAGTCACCCTTAACTCACTGAGCCACCTCTTCAGACAAAGGAAGAACAATATTTTTTATTTTGAGATCTACTAAACTAGTTTCTATTCCTATATCCAAATTGTTTTTTCCACTAAGTTCCTTCAATTTTATTTTCTCAATCCTTTTTTTTTTTTTTTTTTTTTTTTTTTTTTTTTTTCACAAAATTCTTTCTATTTTTTTTTTTCTCCTTTTTTTTTTTTTTTTTTTTTTTTTTTTTTGTGGTACTCTGGATTGAACCCAGGGCTTTGTGCATTCTAGGCAAGTGCTTTGCTGCTGGGCTACACCCCTGGCCCATCCTGTTTTCCTAAATGAGTAATGTCTTTATTTTTCAGTTTTTCAACTTTTATTTTATTTTATGTGTATGAATGTTTGTCTGCATGTATGAAAGTACGCCTGTATGTGAAAACCTGCTGAGGCCAGAAGAGGGCATCAGATCCCCTGGAACCCGAGTCATGTTACATGTGGTTGTTAGCCATCATGTAGGTCCTGGGAACCAAACCCAGGTTCTCTGGAAGAACAGCCAGTGCTCTTAACAGCTGAGTCATTTTTCCAGCTCTCAATGTCTTTATTTTTTTTTATCAATATAGCACTAATGTGCATTTTATAAAAATTAGGACATCATGGACATACATAATTTAGTCACTGAAACTTTTCTCGTAATCCACTGACCAGAGATGTCCTCTGTTAGTAGTTTGGCATATTGTATGTCCTTTTAGAGAGGTAAATGCTTCCAAGAACAGGAACAAAACTATGAACTGGGTACTGCACGCTGTCTCAGTCAATCCTTAGGGTCTCTGACATGGGGTCCTTGTTTTACCAAACAGTAGACTGGTGACTTGCCTGAATATATTGCCAATATTTACTTTTATAAACAGTATGAGAAATCAGATGCATCTATTGATGTGTTCTTGTCTGATTACTTGCATGTGATAAATTTCCACAATTAGAATCAGTTGGCTAAAAAGTGCACATTTAAGCCTGGGCTACAGGTGGTGAAATGCTTGCCTAACATGGAGACCTTAGGTCTTATCTCCAGCATTGCATTACATACAAGCTGAGCATGTTGGTACATACCTGAAGTCGCAGAACTCAGGAGACTGAGACAGGGGAATTACCATGAATTCAAGGCCAGCCTTGGCTACATAGTAAGTACCAGACTAACAAGACCCTATTTAAAAAAATGTGTACATTTGAATTTTGATTCATTTTAAGATAGGTAGTTGAGGGCTAGACTTTGGAAACATATACACCAGTGTTCACATCCTGATTGCCACTTACTGACCACTCACTAGACTGATGCTGAGCCTCTGTTTGTCTCTAAAATGGAATGATAAGAGAATCCTCACATGGTTGTGAGGACTAAATGAGAGGTGGTACTTGCAGCCTTCCTGACTGCTATCCAGCATGCAGAGATCAGTGACAAGACAGGCCTGGTCTCTGTGCTTACAAGGCTGTCCTATGGGGTGGGGGAGAGAGCAGTGAAGAAACAGTAACTGAATGAACAGGAGAAATGTTAGTGCTGTGCAGTGGTGGGCGTGGGGGCCCATATAGCTGGTTGTCTCTAGTTGGGTGGCTTGGGGAAATCCTTCTGAAGGAGTGACATTTTAGCTGAGGTATGAGTGACAAGGATGTGCTCATATTCCTGGAATTCCTAGAAATAGAGTCATGGGAGAAAAGGTTATATTCTGGGCTGGAGCATAGTTTAGTAGTATGTGAGCACATGCAGGGCCCTAGGTCCAAACTCGGTACCAGTAGTGTGTGAGCATATGTGGGGCCCTAGGTCCAGCCTCGGCACCAGTAGCGTGTGAGCATCTGCAGGGCCCTAAGTCTAACCTAGGCACCAGTAGTATATGTGTTCATATGCGGGGCTCTAGGTCCAACCTCGGCACCAGTAGTGTGTGAGCATATTCGGGGCCCTAGGTAGGTCCAACCTCGGCACCATCCCTCAGGATTAGTTGAGTGACCATTATAATGTTGGCAGATGGCTGCACAGATCTTAGGATCATTTACATTCTCTTTGTTTATAAACAAGCCTCCTTTCTTACTTCACAGCACTTTTTTCTTGATGTTAAAAAGGGCTCTAGGGGGGACTGGAGAGATGGCTCAGCAGTTAAGGGCACTGGCTGCTCTTAAAGAGCACCTAGGTTCAGTTCCCAGCACCTACATGGCAGCTAACAACCGTCTGTAACTCCAGTTCCAGGGGATCTGACACCCTCTTCTGACCTCTGTGGGCATTGCACGACATGGGTGCACTCACACGCATGCAGGCAATACACTCATATGCATAAAATAAAAGCAATAAAACATTTAGAAAAAAAAAGCTCTAGGGCCAGTGAGCTGGCTCAGTGGGTATAGGTGCTTCTGTTACAAGCCTGGTGACCTGAGTTCGATCCCAGGAACCTCTGTAAAGGTGGGAAGAGAAGACCAACTTCACAGTGTTGTTCTCTGACCTCTATAAGTATGCTGTGGCACCCCACCCCTACATCATACACACACAAGAAAAATAAATAAGTGGAGAAAAGAGTTGTCTCAGCACTCAGGAGGCAGAGGAGGGGGACTGTCAGGTTTGAGGCCACCTTGTTCTCCATAGTCAGTTTCAGGCTAGTCAGGGCTATATAGTAAGATCCTGTCTCAAAACAGATAACAGTAACTAAAACAGAAATCCAAGGTTTGCTGACCTTTCCATCTGTTTTCTAGAGAGCTTCATTAGCAAGAGGAAAGGGCCAGAGTGCAGGTGATCCTGAGGGGCGCCTCTGTTGCCTCGCCTTGACCACATGTCCTCACCACTCCTCATGCTTCCTGGTTTTCCTCTCTGCCAGCTCCTACCTGCATCGTGTGGCAGGGCTGCAAGCCTCCCACCATTAATAGCCATGCTGCATACTGACCTAGCAGCAACCACTTCTTTCTCTTCAGAACTAGGCAGTGCCTGTCTTGGGGAAGATGCTTTGCTATAAAAACAAGGCAGCTTTTAGAGGTAGTCTGGTTTTTCCAGATTCATTGGCCAGGGTGTCATGAGGTAAAGCTGTAGAAGGCTCTGCACATCTTTCATCTATAGTCCTGCTTCTCCTATATGGCATGCAGAGGGCTCAGGGAGCATTGACAACCCTATACTGATTGCTTCTGCTCTGAGTTGGTGGGTAATAAGTCTTCTGCTTTCTGTTTCCATGCGTATGCGATTACGTCTTTGTGGATCTGTTCTGAAAAACCTTTTATCCTCCTACACAAACTGTCATAAGAAATGTTCTCTGTGTAGGTCTTGAGTGGGACTCAGCAGCATTATAACAATACAGCACGTGTTGAATTGCAGTCACTCAGGCATTGCTTTGTTCATTTATGAGATATATGTGTATTATTAAAGAATATACATGTGCCAGGTGTGGTGGCACATGCCTTTAATCCTAGCACTTCAGAGGCAGAGGCAGGCAAATCTCTGTGAGATCCAAACCAGCCTGATCTAAATAGTGAATTCCAGGCCAGCTGGGGCTGCAAGGAGATCTTATTTCAAAAAGACCAAAAAAAGGGGGGGGGAGGAATATGCATGAATATACATGTATTCAGATTTAACTTTTAATTTAAGCATTAAAAGAAATGTTTTGTATTTACAACTCATAGATAGGTGGATTAAAAGTCACAAGCTTTTAAGGTGAAGTGTGACTTCTTTTTATAATATTTTGAAACTCAGCAACTTAAGTCAAACATCCTGAGGGCAACATGTGTTAGTTGGGGGATCTGGGGGTGGTGTGGGGAGGGAATGTGTTTGGTGAAATTGTCCAGGAGCAAAGCTCCACTCACTTGAAGCCCAGGGATTTGTCATCCAAATATGTGCAGATTGTTAGTGCTATAAATAGTTTGAACTCATGTAAACAGCCACTTTCCCCTGGCTGCTGCTTAGCCCTTTTTCACATGCCAGAACAGGCTGGGAATAGCATCCTGCATTGGGCTCAAGGCACTGCACTCAACTCACACTGCTCCTCTGCCTGGCAGAATGGCTGGTTGCCCTGTGTTTCAGAAGCCTGTGAGTGAGGTTCAACCACTTTAATTCCCCAGGCTGTGCTCCCTCTCCTACCCAGCCTGTTATGGGGTTGTATAGACTTGCTCTGCTCTACAACAGCCTCGAGCCTCAGATTCTTGACAGGGATTAAAAGCCCTGGGCCGCAGGACTGTGGACTAAAGCAGTTTTAGGGGCACAAGCAGTGTCTTTTCAGAGCAGAGGCACACACGGCTTGTTTCTTTCTTTTGGAGTCAGGAAGAGTGGCACTGTTTTTCGGAACTGCTTTGAGCTGCCCGTGCCAGCAGCTGATGTGGTGTGTGCCAGGTGGGCCGCCTGCTGACATTTCAGAGCCCCTTAAGGACTCGTGTAAAATGCTTACTACAAAGCAACCGAGGCCATCCCATGGTGTATTACTCTACTTCCTTGGGAAAAAGTCTCTCTTTCCTGTGCCTCCTTCCTGCTCGTGTGCTCCCTTCACTGTATTCATGACAGTGACTGCAACATCAAATGTCCATGAAGGGTTGAGTAATTTGACGTCGGTCGTTGAGGGGCAGATGATCAGGGTGGAAGGAGGAACACTGCATCAGGGTCAGGAGTATAGATCCTTGGGCAAATTACCCACCTTTATGCTCTTCGTTTGTCAAATGAGGGTAGTCCTGAGCCTCCTGCTTTATAGGGTTGAGGAGAACTTTTACGTGAGGTTCCTTACTGGATTATGTTGAACTAGCACAATGTGAAGGAGAGGTGCAGTAGGAAAGGGCATACCTGCTAGTGTCCCAGAGCTGACCCTGAGGGATGTTGGGAATTAGAGGTGATGTGTATAGCACTGTCAGATGGCAGTACCAGCAACTGTACATTTAATGTGGACGTAGCCTTTGAGTGGCTGGGGATTCTAATCCGAAGAGATACACTTGAACTCTGATCCTTCTGCCTCTACTTTCCTAGTGCTAGGATTACAGGGTGTGTTTCACCATACCAGGTTAATTTATTTATTTTGTTGTGTTAGGGATCAAATCTAGGACCTCATATCAGCTAGGCAAGCCCTCTACTGCTGAGCTGCTCTTCCCCCACAAAAAAACCCACTTTTAAAAACCATTAGTTATATTACCGTTATCACATAAAATGACTCAAAATCTCTTATTATTAACAAAGATCTCCAGTTAGCTTAAATATATTTTCTTCTAGTCAGAGCCAGACAGGATCATACATTTCTTTTTTTAAATTTTAAAAATTTTTTAAAATTTTTATTTTTTGTGTATGAGTGTATTGCCTGCATTTATGTGAGTACACCCATGCTGTGCAATGCCACAGAGGTCAGAAGAGGGTTTCAGATTCCCCAGGAACTGGACTTAAGGACAGTTCATAGCTACTATGTGGATGCTGGGAATTGAACCTGGGTCCTCTGTAAGAGCAGTCAGTGCTCTTAACTGCGGAGCCATCTCTCCAGCCCCAGGATCATATATTTCTAATATAAAAGTCTCACTATGTAGCCCAGATTGTCCTTGAACTCAGCATCCTTTGCCTCAGCCTCCTGAGTACTGAGATCTCTGATGTGGGCCTCCATGTCCACCTGGTCGTTTACTCCTTTTGGAGACTTTGCTTTTCTCCTTGTGAAGTCTGCATGGTGAGTGGTAACTAGCTGTGGTCTACTCAGCACATTGATTCAGACTTTCAGTTTGAAGATGTCAGTCCTCCCCCAGCTCTGGGAAACTTCTCAGGATTTCTTAGATAATTTCCTCTTACCTCCCTTTTTCCTTTCTTTCCTGGAATTCCTATGTTGTGTCACGTTGAACTTCCTGGATTATTGCTCTAACTCAAGACCTTTTTTTATCCTGTGAGTATTTTCCCATGCATTGTGAAAGATTTCCTTTTCTTACTTCCCAGTCTGTCTACTGAACTGTTGGTTTCAGTGTTGGTATTGTTAATTGTCAAGAACTCATGTTTTTCAACTTATTTCCTGTATGCCCTGTGGCAACAATATCTTCAGAATTCTTGAAGACACAAGAAGTTTTTAAAAACTTCTCATTTGTCTGAATTTTATTTGTGTGGTGTGTGTGTGTGTTTGTGTGTGTGATGTATAATGTGTGTGTGGTATATGATGTGTATGTATGTGTGGGCTGTATGATGTGTGTGTGTAGTGTGTGATATATGATGTGTGTATGTTGTGTGTATGGCATATGATGTATGTATACACATATGATGTATGTGTGTGTATAAGTTTGGAGGTCAGAGGACAACTTTTAGCAGTCAGCTCTCTCCATCCTGGGTGGGTGCTGGGGACTGAACTCAGGTTGTCAGGTTTGAGCCGTCTTGCTGTCCTGGAATTTTCTTTTAATGGATCAGTTTTCTCTTTAGCCATGCTATTGATTTTCTTGTGATCATTTTCATGGCTGTTAATGGTCAATAATGAAAGACTTTTGGGGGGGAATAGGTCTTAGCTTCCTCTAGAGTTTGTTGTCTGCCCTGCCCTGTACCCCTTTATTCTGTCTGGGAATCTGTTGAATCCTTGTCTCCATTTCTGCCATTTTCAGGCCAAGAGCCTGCCTGGGCTTCCACACAGTGTTGGCCTTCCATGTCCAGCAGACCCTGTGCCACTGCCCTGACTCCAGTGCCATTCTGCACCCTGTGCTTCTGTCCGTCAGCCTCTGTCCTCCTGCTTATGGGAACTTTTTCTATCATTTAGAAATTATCTGAAGTGAAATCTCCTGTTTACTAATGATCCTTCCCCAGAGGGAGGACCCTGTTTGTAGTTTACAGGATGTACTTTAAATTTTTCAAATTTTATTTTTTGTTTCATGTATATGAGTGTTTTGCCTGCATGTATATAAATGCACCATGTGTGCACAGTGCCATGGTAGCCAGAAGAGGGTGTTGGATCCCCTAGGACTGGAGTTATGGCTGATTGTTAACTATGGTTCTGGGACTCAAACCAGGGTCCTCTGAAAGAACAGCTAGTGCTCTTAACCACGAAATCATCTCTCTAGTCCCAAGATGTACTTAAAAAAATAAGCATGCCTTTGTTTTGTCACAAATCTGGATCTTGTTCTCTCTCTCTCTCTCTCTCTCTCTCTCTCTCTCTCTCTCTCTCATCCCTCTCTCCCTCTCTCCCTCTCTCCCTTTCCCTCTCCCTCTCCCTCTCTCTCCCTCTCTCTCCCTCTCTCTCCCTCTCTCCTCTCTCTCCTCTCTCTCTGTTTAGGTGCTATTTATTGAGCTTCTGATTCTGTACCCAGAACTGTTTGGGGCCTTTGAAATAGATATATCAGAGAAGCAGAGAGACAAGTTGTTGACCTCATGGAGCTCACAGTCTGGTAGGGAAACACACGGCAGGTATTAAAATAGCAGCTGGGGGAAGTGGTGCCGTGAGAGCAGTGCAGCATGGACCTAATGTGTCTCTGAGACAAGGTCTCCCCAGGAAAGTGGCATTTAATGTGAGATCTGATAACCAAGACCAGAGGGCAGGGCTGATCAAAGGTGCAGTGATCGATGAGACCCTCAAGCCTCTAAGTCTTCCTACTGTTGGAGATCCAGGCTATCTATGCAGCTTCAAGAAAGCCTCTCCCTCCTCTGGGAGGAGACTCGGAGCCCTTCTCAGCTGAAGAGTGGACTGGGGAGGTGGCATGGTCAGGTGCTTACCGTCAGTGTGAGGACCAGTGTTCAGACCCTCAGAAATCACAAAAAGAGCCAGATGTGGTGGCATGTGCATGCCTAGTGACAGCAGGGACACAGGTGAACCCCGAAAGGCCAGGGGCTGGCTAGCTTGGCCTGCATGTCAAGCAAATACACTGCACATGTCTTTGTGCCTTTTGTGGGACTGACTGCTCTGGTCCCCAGATGATTCACATTTCTGATTCTGAAACGTTTTGTCCTTGTTTGGAGGGGTGGGGAGGCTGTACACTAGGATGCTCTCTGGTTGTTTCTGAGTACTGGGATGATAGGTGGTTTTCTGCTTTTTCTCCTATTCTCCTATAATTTCCTTTTTAATTAAAATTACAGGCAGTTATAATTGGCAAAGTAATGGTAAAAATAACAAAATCTACTTTCATTTGTAAATCTCATTCAGCATGCTTCCTGGTTGTCTTGGAAAAGCAGACTTTGGTAACTTTATGGCATAATGAATGAGTTTGAAATGTCACACCTGCAGCCTGCCTTTGACAGGGTGAAGGGTGATTGCATTTCATGGCAGCTGTTTGCGTTAAGAAAGCAGAGAGTGGGCTGCAGAGATGGCTCAGTGATTAAGAGCACTACTGCTCTTCTGGAGGACTCAAATTCTATTCCCAGCACCCATTTCAAGCAACTCACAATCTCCTGTAACTCCAGCTCCAGAGCATCTGGTGTCTCTGGACTCTTTGGGCACCTGCATTCACATGCACCTACCCACACACAGACACACAATCAAAAAATAAGACAAAAGCTGGGTGTGGTGGCACACACCTTTCATCCCAATACTTGGGAGGCAGAAGCAGACGAATTTGTGAGATTGAGGCCAGCCGGTCTACATAGAGTCCAGGCCAGCTGGGGCTGCAGGGAGACCCTGTCTCAAAAAGATTTTTTAAAAAGTCTTAAGAGAAAATGCATAGTGGTGACCAAAATCTATTCATCCACACTGCAGTCCTGTCAAGTGATAACTGGTGCCTTCTGTGGTGGCTCAAGCCTGTAGTCTCAGTGTTTGGGATGCTGAGGTAGGATGATTGCCACAGGTTTGCAGCCAGCCTGGGCTACAGAGTGAGATCCAGTCTAAAAATCACAGTAATAGCAATAACAACAACAACAACCCCCCACACACACACCTCATAAGAAAACCCATCAAAACTCAACCAACTACTTGCTGACCAGAGGACCCAGCTGATCTGTGTGGGTGGAGGTAACAGCACGCCTCCCTCATAGGACCTTGTGGGAAATCAGTGAGGTGATCTATGCAGAACACGTAGACTGTTACTTGGCATGTGGTAAACACCTAATAAAAGTTTTTGTTTATGGGTTTTTTATGTTAATAAATGTCTCATAATCTATACAAAATGTTACTCAATTAGAAGCAGTTCTTTTCCTTGAGAAACTCAGATTGTAGCAAAGGAGTATGAAAGACCTACTCCAGGGGCTGGAGAGATGGCTCAGCGGTTAAGAGCACTGACTGCGCTTGCAGAGGACCCGGGTTCAATTCCCAGCACCCACATGGTGGCTACGAACTGTTCTTAACTCCAGTTCCAGGGGACTCCAACACCCTCTTCTGACTGCCGAGGCATTGCATGACATGGGTGCACTCACATACATGGGGGCAATACACTCATTCACATAAAAATAATAAAAAAAAATTTTTTTAAAAAAGACCTACTCCAAAGTAGAGAAGCCACCAAAGGGAAAAGGCTGAGGGAGCCTAAGGAAGTTCAGTGGAGGGAAGAGCCTGTGCAGCCCGGGGAGGGGTGGAGTAAATGCAGCTTTACTCTCTTTAGAGAGGTCTGTACCCATAAGCAGCCAGTTTCTCCCCCCCCCCGCCTCCTCACATGGAGCCCATGCTGCTCTCTGTGGGCGGCGGTGTGAGATATGAGGGCATTAGGGGTCCAGGCTTGGCCCTGGAGAGCCCTGAGGTGGAGCACAGCCCCTGTCTCTTCCTCCCTGGGCCTTTGAACAGCTAACCCAGGCCATCCCTTACCCACTGCCATGGCTGTGTTATATGGCTACTCAGAGCCCTTGTACCTGATCACTGTGAGGATTACATGAAGTGACATTTTATAGAGCTTGGCGGTGTGTGGCCCTAGTCTACATCTGTCTCCACTATTATCAGCTGTGATACAAAACAAGTATGCTGGTGGATGTTGCTTGGTGTCGTTAGGGTTCTCTCTTCATGCATTCAGTCACACAGATGGAGAGTCATTGCATCTGCAAGGCAAGTGTGACAAATTGCACGTCCAGGAAATGATGTTGTTCTGTGAATGAGCTCCTATTATTTTTGTTCAAATAACAAAACTTCATTTGAAGCCCAGAGGGTGATGCCAGTAAAGGCACCCTTCCCAAGAACCCAGCCTCATTTCCTGACACACTTGCACTTGTGAGCAATGGTCAACTCTCCAGCCCCTCTGGGCTGGGTTGCCACAGAGAAGTACCGGGCAGCTCTCAGAGGGCCTTTATGTATGGTATGACTCAGCCTAACATTCTGGAGAAACACACAGTCTTTCTTCCACTTCCCTATGCTTTTGACTTTATTACCTTGTCATGTTACCATCCTTATCACATTCCCAGGGCAGGGAATTGTGAAACTGAGTCAGAATTAGAAAATCATGTCTTTACCATTAAAACATTGCAATTACAACTTAGTTTTCCAAATATTTTTGAACTTACAGTATGTGTCAGTCACTTAATCCACACGGAACCTAGTAGAGCAGAAGCTGGGAGATGGCCTAGTTGATAAAGTTACTGACATGCAAGCCTGAGGACTTGAGTTGGGATTCCCAACACCCTTATAAAGGCTAGGGGTGGCAGCATGCGTGTGTAATCCCAGTGTCGATGGGGGGGGGGTGTCCCTAGAGTCCATTGGCCAGGCAGCCTAGCTGAATGGATTAGCTCCAGGCTTAATAAAATAGAGAGAGTGATTGAGGAAGACAGTCACATGGACATCTAGTCTCCACAGTCTCCACACACACATGCACACATATGGATGAACACCTGCATGCTCATGTGCACACACCTACACAAACATGTATTCACACATACAGCAGACACAAATAGCTGTATGGGGGAAATGCTGTTATGAGTCTCATCCTACAGCTAAGCACAGACCACTTGTCTAGGTCATCCACAATGAGAAGAAGGCAGGTACTGGGAGGACCCCACATCTCTCCCAGGTGTTTAAATTTGTCCCTGTAGTGTTTTCAGGCTGGTATGTTTTATTTGCCACAGTTCACCAACTTGTTCAAAAGCCTTGTGACTGGCAAACATCCTTCCAATAAGAGCCTGTTTGCTTGGGTCCTGATAAACATCAAAGTTTTCTGAGAGCTAATTAAAATTCTTACTAAGCCCCAAAGGGCCGCAGCGCCCCCCGCCCCCCCCCCCCCCCCCCCCCCCCCGCCTTATAAAGGCCTGTTATGTCCAGTAGAGCTCCTGTCCTAACTTCCTGACCCATAGAAGTAGCATGTACACAAATCCGCTCCGCTCCTTTAGGGAAAGGCAGTTAAAGCCCCCCAGTATTTTGGTAGCAGAGCCAATAAGCATTGTATCTGACCTGCTGACTTGAAGTGTTTCCCTTGCCAAGCTGGGTGGGTATACATTTGGAGAAATAGCATTAGCATGTGTGGCATTTGTGCTGAGCTATCTAGGAGTGAAAAGCCTCAGTTTCTAGTTCTGGCCCTTTCGTTTTAAGCTTTGTGACTTTAGGCACATCACAGAACTTCTCTGTTTCATTCTCCCATTGAGGAGACTAATAACGCAACCCTGGCTACCTAATTCTCCTAGGGGTATTATGAGAGTCAGGTGAGATGCTGTACAACCTGAAAGCTGACATCTGTTCAGTGCTTTATCTACACTATGTCAGTTCCCTTACAAGTGTCACTTCTTAGGATGCAAAAACGAAGACACCACTATCCCACTTTACAGTTAGGAAAAATGAAGCTGAGAGAAAAGTCGTGTAGGGTGCAGATCCACATCTCTGTCTCCTGAACAGTGCTTGGGGTCACACGTAGGTCTTCTTGCTGCCCATCATAGGCAAGGTCTTCTCTGTGGAGTGTGCTGTGGATGCAACATTCTTGTTGTCTGGTCTAACCAGTGCTTGTAGGTCCCTAGGGACCATTGGATTCTCTTACTTGTTTATCTTATCTAGTAGTTTATGTTGTCTCCCTTCATGTCCCCTGGGGTTCCTTCAGTGAACTCTGGATTTTCTCCCAGAGAAATGTTTTAGCACCATTAGAAAGGGGCCTACAGGAACCTGCAGAGCCAGGCATCTTAGGCACAGTTCTTCCCTGATCAGGGGCGGCTGTTAGCCTCAAGTCAAATGCTCCAGGATATATGTGGTGATAAACTTTACAGTCACCCGAGTCTGTGGGTTTTCAGGAGGGAAGGGCACCTATGCTGAAACCAAAACTGGACAGAGAAGGGCTTCCTTAAAGCTGTTCATATCATTGAAGGCAGGGCTAAGACTTGAACCCAGTTCCCCAGTCAGACCAGTGCCGTTTCCCATCCTTTCCTATGGGTGTACCGTCACTCTATGCAAGTACAAGCACTCCATGGCTAGGAAACTATGGAGAAATGAAACAGCTTGGAGGATTGGGCAGAAGGAAAGATAGAGGAGGTATCCCACCTAATTAGCATATTATACACCAAAGAAGTGAATGGAAACAACAGAGAAAACAGACAGCCACAGTCTTCCCCAGTAAAAGAACAGAGGGATTAATGTCAGGATCCCTGGCTAGTGACTACATAGGAAGCCCTTTGTCACTGGAGCTGCAGTGCTGAAAATTGAAGGAAGGATGTTAGGCAAATGTGACAGGCCTGGGATACAGTTACAGCTGCCTGGCTCATTGTCTGAGGGAAACAGATCCCTCCGGTGGACAGAGAGGTGGAAACTGAGCAAGTGAGTTGAGTGGCTGACATCATCAGGCTGAGCACTGGATTACAACAAATGGGGACTTACTTGGCCAGAGATGTGGGAAACACCCACTAAAACCTCGAAGTGCTTTTCATTTAGGAGACACGGGGAGCGAGAAGGGGCAAGAGACAGCCTGCCTGCATCTTGGTCTAGACTGCTCATCTTGAATACTGGCTTAATTCTACCTTCCCTCCTGACCCCAGGACCTCTGCCTTTGGAGGAAACGTGGCTCCCGTGAGTACAGCCATCCTGCCTCCACTGCCCACCCTGGAGAGGAACAGAGCTCTCTGGAGAGCTTGCTTCCAGCCTGTTGGTCACAAAGGAACTATTTTTACATTACGATATATGGGAGCTTGCTTCAAAAATTACAGCTTTCTCTGAAACTGTCTAGGGCCAGAGTGGGAGCCTCGTTCTCACAGGCCGGCAGGCTCTAGCCCAGCACTGGTGGAGTTTCCCACTCAGCTTTGAGTCTCCAGAGCCCTCCTTGTGCCAAATACAGGTTTAAAAATGACGAGGAAGAAATCTGACTAGAAGTTAGTACCTGTAAAACTTATTTATTTATTTTTCTGATTACAAAGGTAGTAGAAAAAGTTTTACAAATTCTGGAAAGAAATATCTCAAAAATGTAAAATTCATGTTAATTTTTTTTTTTTTTTTCTTTGTGTTTTTTTTTTTTTTTTTTTAAAAAAAACAACATCTGGGCTTGAACTTGTTATCTAGCCCAGGATAATCTTGAACTCCTAACCTCTTGCTTCTACTTCTCAAGTGCTGGGGTATGTTAAATTTCAGATACAGAATAGGGTAGATTGGAAGTCATGGAACATAGCCTGCAGCAGTTAATGTGAAGAACTCAGGATAGGAAGGAGGGAGATCTTTAACTTTGGCTCTGTGATCTTTTCCTTGCTTCCCTTTTAAAAGTTGCTATTTATTTCTAGAAAATAAACAGACCATATAAGCTCTTGGGCTTCCCTTCTCTTGGTGTCTGTCTTCAGGATTTTAAACAAGGCAAGCCACTGCCCAGAGAGGAAGGGAGGGAGCCCTCGTTGCCTCTAGGTCCCTTGTCTCTGAGCTGAGGTCCTCAGGTGGCTTGAGTTGGTTTGTAGCACGCTGTAGCTCATCCCGTTAGCAGGTTAAATATATTTGAGAGTTACAGTTAAAGAGGAGATAGTTTACTTTTAGAAAACAAAAAGTGGGGACCAGTGTAGCTCATCAGTAGAACTCTTGCCTAGCATGTCCATGGCCTTCGTGGTTTCTATCCTCAGCACCACAAAAAATAAAAACAAAAGCATAACGCCACAGCATTTAGTGGAAGAATCACCTGAGAAGATTGTGTGGCCTTCCTCATTTGTACCTCAGGGAGGTGACAAAATTAGATGATGATGAATCCTCATTCTTTAATGTTTCGAGGCTGACCCTTTTGGCTTTTGTAGCAAAGTACCCTTGGCTGTCAATGTTCAGAATGGCTCAGTGGACAAAGTGTTTGCTGGGTAAACATGAGGATCTGATTTCAGATCCCTAGCTCACATATAAAAGTCAGGTGTGTGGTGGTGTGCACATCTATAACCCCAGAACTGGGGAATGGAGATAGGTCAGATCCCAGGGCTCCCTGACCAGCAGCTTAGCCTAAATGGTGAGCCCCAGTTTCAGCGAGAGTCCCTGCCTTAAAAATAAGGTGGAGCACAATAGAAGCAGACATCTGATATCAGCTTCTGGCTTCCACACATGCACACATGGATGAGTGTCCACCACTCCGTTGCTGATGTGCGCGCACGTGTGTGTGTGTGTGTGTGTGTGTGTGTGTGTGTGTGTGTGTGTGTGTATGCACTCACACTTAAGGAGGCAGGGAGAGAATCAATATTTTTGAAGACCTCTTTCAACCCTCTACATTATAGTAGATGGTCAGAAGGTAAATGATTGACAGAAGGTAAATATTCCCATATTATCCTGAACTCCTTCCTTGAGTTGACTGAACTCCGTTTGCATAATTATTGGCTAACTTCAAGTCCTGCTCTCCTCTAGCCTCCAGCCATCTCTCTTTCTGTGACCTGGTACCCCATGGACAGCCTGGCACACAGATACAGAAGAGATCATTTGATTGTAATATTAAAACCTGACACTCTAGTTTTTAGTTTGGCAAGAAAGAGAGAGAAGCAGAAGGACAAAAATCCCTGTGTGTGCCCTTCCTTTAGTCTAGACCTGCCTGCCACTGCTCCAGGGGAAGGATCCCCAGCCAGGGAACAACCTAGTCCAGGCCCTATTGACTCAAGGGCCCTTTTTTTAAGGCCAGCAGAGACCCTAATCCTCAGGAGGATGTATTGTTTAGAAACTATTTGAAGTAAGGTCAGGGTTAGCACAAGGGTTCTTACAACCTCTTGGCATTTTTTTTTTTTTAAACAAGGTCTCACTGTATAGTCTTGGCTAGCCTGGAACTCACTAACTCACTATGTAGACTGGGATGGCCTTGAACTCAAAGAGGTCTTCCTGCTTCTGCCCTCCAAGTGTTGGGATTAAAGGCATGTACCATCTCTCCTGGTCTCTTGGCATATTTTAAAGCCACAGTCTTCCCTAGTGGCTGTCTCATCTAAGGTGAACTGTGGTTACTATGTAGCAAGCATAGGCCTGAGCTTTCTCCTCTGCCTTGCCCCACCTCTAAGAGCTTGGAACTCTGGGTAACAAAACTGGCTCTTTGTAAGGTGCTAGTGAGGCCATGGTGCTCTGGAAGGCTGAGGCCTGGACTGGGAGGTCCCTATAGGAACTGGTGGCATGCATTACACTTTCCACCCAGGCCTTCCTATGCCAGGTGAGTGTATCGTTAACTTCTTGTTTATGCTGCTCTTCCTGGTACATGCCACCCCGGTGATGAGCTCAGGGCATCTAGGGAGTAGAGGTAGGTTATAGAAGAGATTGCTATATCCCAAACCAGACGTGGCTTTTATATCATCCAGAAATATGTGTCACACAGAGAGCTGGGCATCGCAGATCTACTGACTGCTTTTAATCTTCACAGCAGTGATGTGGGAGGTTTTTCTACCTTACATCAAGAGGCACAGAGACGGGGAGTGTCCAGGTTTTCAGAGTGGCAGGAGATAGAGGTGGAGTGCTGAAGGAGAACTGGCCTAGTTCACTTCCCTGGGGCCCAGTTTCTTTGCTGGAGGAGGAGGATTGTTCCAGCTTTATAAATGCCTTAGGCCCTGTGTGCTTCACTTTATTACCCTGGGTGCCTTCCACCTACCTAGCTGTTTGCACATTCTAGTCTGCTGTCTGGCTGGACTAGTTGGTGTCAATTTTTTTTTTTTTTTTTGGTCTTTTTGAGACAGGGTCTCCCTGTAGCCCCAGCTGACCTGGAACTCACTAAGTAGACCAGGCTGGCCTTGAACTCATAGAGATCCGCCTGCCTCTGCCTCTCAAGTACTGGAACTAAAGGCGTGCACCACCACGCCTGGCATTTCATTGCAGGTGTAAAAGGCCAGTTGAGGTGGGGGGGCGGGATTAAAAGCGTTCACTGTCACACCCGGCTTTGTTGGTGTCTTCAGTCTAGAGTTTTGTGAGAAGTCAGGGAAGAGCTCCGCCCTCCCACTCTTAGCCTTGAGGTCTAGGACAGATCTTCACCCCACCTCCAGAGCTTGCCTCTCTTTAGGTAAAGCTGGGATCACACATGCCTACCCCACAGGGTGGAGGTGAACAGGGTAAGATTCAAATTAATACTTGTAAATTGGCACTAAACTGCATGCACTAAGGGCATGGTGGTTCACACCTGTAATCCTAGCACTGGAGAGGCTAAGGCAGGAGGATTTCCAGTTTGAGGGCAGCTTCAGCTACATAATGAGTTTTAGGCAACTTGGGCTGCAGAATGAGTAGATTCCAGGAACCAGTGGTGGAAGGAAAGAACTGACTCCCAAAAGTTAGCCTCTTACCTCCGCAGTATACCATGGCATGTACATGCAAATAATAATAATAATAATAATAATAATAATAATAATAACAACAACAGCATCAAAAATTAAAACTCTAAAACACACTGCATGCTCAGAGCACTGCCTTATAAGATGTAGGAAGAGAGTGTTAGCAGTGCACACAGGCTCTTGTGTCCATGTGAACTCAAATTTTGAAACCTCCTGTGAGGGACCCTGGAGCTGTCTCCCGTCTCTCTACAAACCCAGCCTAGGGCTGCTTTTTGTGACCCAAACAGCTGATGCTGAACCTCAAGTCAGCCAGGAGTGTGAAGACAGAAAGTAGAAGTGGGTGATATTCTCTGGAGAGTAGTGGGACCTGGCCTGGTAGCCCAAGGAAGAAGCAGGTAGCAGCTGTGTGTGTGATGAGACGTTGAGCCCACATAGTTAACTCAGTTGAGCTAAGGGCCAGGAGTCCTAGGCAGAGGCCCAGGTGGGAAATCTCAAGCATTTACAAACAGGTTATTACCCATGCTCCAAGGCTGAGCTCACTCTCTCCTAGAAGTCCTTCAGCAATGCCTTAAGAGCACTTGGAGCTGTGGTCCTTCAAGGCATGGTTTCTTTGGAGTTGTAGTCAGCTATGACGCCAACAGATTGTGAATTGTAGATTAGGACATATCACTCTTAGGAAGCCAAATGTAAGAGAAATTTCCTAAATGTAAGAGAAACCTTGTTCATGTTTGAAGAAATTTACTGGCTTTGTTTGACGCTTCAGGACTAGGTAATAGACCTTCAGAGCCCAAAAGAAAGGTTGTGTCTTGCAGCTAGTGCATACTGACGTCCCAGTTATGTGTAGAACTTTATAGATGTAGTTGCTGCCATTCTGTAAATGTACATTCAGGACCTTGTATTAAGCACTGGGCTAGAGGAATAGGGTTGGACTTTTCTTTTTCTCCTCCCCCCTCCTTTTTTTAATTTTAAGAGAGGGTCTCACATAGCCCAGCCTGGCTTGAACTCACTAGATAGTGGAAGCTGGTCTTTAACCAATTGATCTTCCTACCTTTTCCTCCCAAGTGCTAGAAATTATCGGAATGTGTTACCAGGCTCTGCTCAAAATTCCATGTGATTCCTTTTTGTTTGTTTGTTTCCTTATGAGATGCTGATGGTGAAACCCAGGACTTTGTTCAAGTTAGGCAAGTGATCTACCACGGAGCTATACCCTGAGCCCTTGACATAGTCCTGGTCTTCAGGAGTTCTCTGTGGATCAGGAAAGACAGGCAGGAGAATGCACAGTTACATGACTGCTCAGTGCTTGCACTTCTCTAGGTTTGAATAAGGCCTGTCAGTCAGTCCTCTCCCCATACACCTCTGCTGATTTTCTCCCTAGACCCAGTGTCATGTGTATTTGTGTATACTGGAGGTGCTTGTGTTCTGCGCTGCAGTCTACTGGACAGACAGAGCTACCATCTGAGTGGGCAGGGGCGGGGCTGGCCTTGAACTCACAGAGGTCCGCCCCTGGGATTAAAGGCGTGTGCCACCTCCATTTGTCCTGCCCTACAGTACACAGGAGTCCTTCTCCTGGTAAAAACCTAGATGTTAGGCCTCCTGCAGAGTGCTGTGGAAGGAATATGAAAGGGGATAAGACTTTTAAAAAATACTTTATTGCCAGGCGTGGTGGCACACATCTTTAGTCCCAGTACTCGGGAAGCAGAGGCAGGTGGATCTCTGAGTTCAAGGCCAGCCTGGTCTACATAGCCAGTTCCAGGCCAGCTGGGGCTACAGGGAGACCTTGTCTCAAAAAGACCAAAAAATTTTTTAAATTATTTTTATTTTTATGAGTGTATTGCCTCCATGTTATGCAAGTGCACCTGTCTTGTGCAATGTTTGCAGAGATCAGAAGAGGGCATTGGATCCCATGGAATTGGAGTTAGCCACCGTGTGGGTGCTGAGAATCAAACCCGGGTCCTCTGCAAGAGCAGCCAGTGCTCTTAACTGCTGAGCCATCTCTCCAGCCCCCAAGACTTTTTAAAGCATCCTTTTAAACTTATTTTATTATGTGTCTGTGTCTGTGTATCTATATACCTTTGTGTATACAGGTGCCCATGGAGGTCAAAGAGAATATCTGATCCCTTGGAGCTAGAGTTAAAGGCTTTTGTGATCCACCTGATGTGGGTGCTAGGATCTGAGCTCTGATCCTCTGACAGAGCAGTAAGTGCTCTTAATTACTGAGCCATCTTTCCAGTCCTGGGGAATAAGATTTTTAAGTTCCTCACAGTCTGATAGAAGAATAGACACTCAAATATATTAGATTCTGTCTCAATAAAATAAAACAAGGCAAAGATGACCAAATGACCCTAAGACCTGTCATCATGTGCCCCAGAAGAGGCCCAGAGGAGCCTGAGAACACAGAGGAACTGTAGCATTGGAGCCACACCTTCAGTTCATGTTGATAACATTTTTATGTGGTCAGTCATTATTCACTGAGCACCTAACATATGCCCAGTACCAGGCAAGGTGATAGGTCGATGGTATAAAAGAAAACAGGTGTGGCCCTCCCCAAATGAGGTTCATCGGGACCAAGAGAAGTGCTAGGACTGCATCAACAGGCTAAGTTATTGATAAAGGAGGGTGCAGGTCAGGGCTTCTTTACCAGGTGGTGTACTTGGGAGGCAAGCAGATATCTTTGAGTTCTAGGCCAGCCTGGTCTACACAGTGAGTTCTAGGCCAGCCAGTGCTACATTACATTTAAAAAAAAAAAAAAAAGAAGAAGAAGAAGAAGATGCTGAGGGGAAGGAGGATTGTGGAGCCAGAAGAAAAACCTGCTTGGGAGAGGGCCACTGGTGTGAGAGGACTGGAGGTGGGAAGCATGTGGAATATTAAGAAGGTGAAAGGAGGCCAGTGTGGCCAAAGCATAGAGAAGGAGAGGAGCGATGAGTGGAGCTCGAGTGTACAGCAGGCCTGAGGATTCGAGGATGAGGCCTAGGATGCGGCCTGCATGGTGGTGGCTGCAATGGGGAATGGATTGCTAGGCAAGTGTGGAACGGAGTGAGGAGCTGCCGTAAAATATGCTTTGTACACCATGTAGAGATGGGAGGTGTCACTGTATCTTACTGAAACCTTTGTTCTCAATGAAAGAAAAGTTAGAGGCAAAGCGTTGCACCAGGGGAGAGCAGAAGACCCTCTGGCACCTGAAAGGGCAGCTCAGCCAGGCAGCTGTCGTCAGGAGCCCACTGGGAACGCTACTGCCTCCCTCTCTTCTAGTTCAGTGCTTCCCCTGCCTCCTTCTGTCTAGAGGATTTGCAAAACATTCCCATTTCTCTTATCTGGGTCCCTGGCCTAATGGGCCACAGAAGCCAGAGTATATGCTGGGAAGAGCTAGCCAGTGCATAGAGATGTGGTTTGAGGCCTTCTCTTCCCAGGAGAGAGCCACTCCCAGGGGTAGGGAGAGAATTTACTTGGGTTTTCTTTCTTTTTTCCTCCCTTCCTCCCTCCCTCTTTCCTGTTTTTGTTTGTTTTGTTTTTTTAGTTCTTTTTATTTTTTAATTATTTTTATTTTATGTGTATGAGTGTATTGCCTGCATGTATGTGAGTACACCCGTGTCGTGCAATGTCGCGGAGGTCAGAAGAGGGCTTCGGATTCCCCTGGAACTGGAGTTATGGATGGTTCATAGCTGCCATGTGAGTGCTGGGAATCGAACCCAGGTCCTCTGCAAGAGCAGTCAGTGCTCTTAACCACTGAGCCATCTCTCCAGCACCCCCTTTCCTTTTTTATGAGACAAGGTCTAACTATGTTATCCTGGTTGGATTGCTATATAGACCAGGCTGGTTGAACTCATAGAGATCCCCTGTCTCTGCCTTCCAAGTGCTGGAATTAAAGGCATGTGCCCCTACAAAGAAAAATAGTAGCTGCATGTGGTGGCACACACCTGTAACCTCAGCACTCCAGAGAGGATTTCCAGGCCAGCCTGGACTATATAGTGAAACCCTGTCTCAAAAGAAAAAAAAAGGGGGCAATAATGTATCCACTTTCACAATAAGCTTTTAAGCAATGGAGGATTAACATTTTCCGTGAGTACTTCATTCTTTGAAAGAGCCGTCTTTCTCAGTGTACTCCACTCCCTTTTAACATTTCTACACAATATATTGCACTGACTGTCCTTTTACTCCTGTGAATGTGTCCATGGTGTAACTGCCTGACTCTTGGGTTGATCAAAGAATGTGCTTATTTACTGTGTGAATAGATACTGTTAACTTGTCTTCCTAAAAGATTGTTTCAGTTTAGCACCAAGAATATGTCTGGCTCTCATCTTTTTTCCTTCTTCTTCCTTAGACCGTCCACACTGATTAATCAAGAGTGAAAATCTGAAGAGATGCAAGCAGAAGAAAGAAATTAAGCTAGGTGGGTAGTCACCACTCCAGGGCCTCGCAAGGTTGCCTAAGTGCCTTTTGTCTTTTTCCTGTGTGAAGAAAGAAAAGAAATGGCTCTAGATGAAGTTAGAGGGGATTTTAGCTGCCTAAAGAAAAGGCAGGTGGTTCTTAGCTGGAGTTACGTACGTCACACAGCAGCTTCACAGGCCTGATTCCATTTGCAGGCAGTTTCTGTGTAGCCTCTGAAAGACAGCTACCTCTGGTGTCTTAATGGGTTTCTTCAGCCGGGTGCTGAAGCACATGGGCTCATACACAGCGGTTCTTAGCAACTTTGGGCATGACACCAACCTTTCTCTTCACCAAGTATTTGTTATAAAGCAGTTTTCACAGAGATCAGGACATGTTAGAGGAATTTTCATTTTAAGATTGTTAGAGTAACCAAAACAAGCAAAACCTAGCTCAAAGAAATGGGCAAGTCCAGCAGTCTGGTGAGGAGAGATGAGGCAGGTCCCTTCCATTTGGAAACAAACTGCAGTTCATGCAGGGAGAATGACCTGCCTAGAGGTCTGGCCGCCTGGGTCAGTGTTCATAGTGTGCTGATATTCAAATGTTCTGGCATAAGTTAGATACTTTAAATCCAAGGTAACATGGTTTTTGGCTTTTTGCCTAAAGCGTCATATCTAAAAACCTTGTGAATTGCTGTCAAGCTAGGAGTACCTTGCCCACAGGCATCTGCTCATCCATGTAGCCACTTGTGGAAATAACTGTGAAGGGTATGAGAGACAAAGGCCATATATGCCCAGATGACCCACACCTACTCAGGTCTTTTCCACAACTAAAATTGTCCAGAGAGGCTGACGAGCTCATTGGATCCATTGCACTTTTACTCCTAAACTAGGGCTGCATGAGAAGGAAGAAAGTGTTGTAGCAAACAGTACAGCTCTGTCTAATGCAGCTCAGTTTCCACTCCTGCCTCACCCAGTAAGCGTTCTTTTTATCTAAGTTAATCCATGTGTACGGAGCAGGTGTGAAGTGGACTCTGGACACCACAGCAGAAGTGGCAGACTTCTGCTCTTACAAGAGCAGTCCTTGCCAGGACGCCTAAGGGTCTGGTCACTGGATAAGTGACTGTTGTCTGTACTAGGTACAGAAGCAGGTGAAGGTGGTCTGGAAAGGAGTGAACCAAAGCAGAGGTGGCAGACCTTGGGGCTTCTGGAGCAGCACAGGGAGGGACTGGAGGCTGGAGAGGGATGGGTATCTCTGAGGATGCTAGGGCATCCATGGGATTGCACAAGGCAGAGGAGGAGTCACAGTTGAGTCTGCTGGTGGCCACAGGTGAGTCTGGGCTTTCCACTGACCATGCTGAGTGGAAAGTCACTGGATGGTTTTCCAAGAGAGGTATGAAGCAG
This sequence comes from Nannospalax galili, assembly GCF_000622305.1. NCBI lineage: Eukaryota > Metazoa > Chordata > Mammalia > Rodentia > Spalacidae > Nannospalax > Nannospalax galili. The sequence goes on from NW_008353921.1 coordinate 3,305,846, forward strand.
GCTGAGGAAGGCCAACTGGAAAATAGGCTAAGTTGAATTCTCTGCCCTCCCCAGTCTGTTCTTGTCATCTTTCCTCAGCACCTGTGCGCCTCCTGCCTCTGGTGACCTTAATGAGGAAATTGCACAGAGCCTGGGAGAGAGTTATCTCCTTGGAGAGAATGAGGGGCTAGTGGTTGGTGGGTGGGTAGTCATTTTCCAGTAGGTCCACATCTGAGCACCAGCTGCCCCATCCACTAAAGATGGCAAGGGCTACCTTTCTCCTGCCTCACTTAGGAGTTTTTACATGCCTAGGTAGGACTTCCAGAGATATCTTATTTGTCACAGGAATTGTTGAAATCTACCCAGGCCACAGGTCGGTCTTGCAGCCCCTCTCTCCCACGATGTCACCCGTTAGGGAGGAGTGAATAGTGCTGACTGAAGACTAGGTATGTGCTTGGCCAAAGTCACAGTTTAGACCATGTGCCAAGCATTACAATAAGTACTTTAATACTTCTTAATCTTGTTTAGTTTAGTCCTGTGAAGTGCCTACATGCTACAGATGAGGAAACTGAGGCTCAGAGAGGTGGAACAACTTACCAGAGGGACACAGTGAAAGTTGAAGCATCCATCTCTGACCACTGTGTGGAGAGCTTGCCATTCTGCATTCATTCCTGCAAGCCTTTTGGACATGGAAGAGGTCATGGAGAAAGAGAGACAGCTCCTCTGTTCTTTCCCAAACCTTGAAAATTCTTAGCAGGGTCCTTGGTGACTAAAACATGATCTGGAACTGTGCCCTGGGGCCAATATGTCTATTTAGTTTTTTCCTCTCAGACTCTTTCTCCATGTACTTTGAGGGCTACCTTTCTGCCCTATGGTGAGTTGCCTGGCAGCCTGTTGTCTCCTGGGCATTTTTCTTCTTAACCTACAGCCATGCTCCCAGGGAAGGCACTGTTACTCTTGTGAGAACAGCCACTTGCTCAAATCTGGCATGTATACTTCATCTCATGAGAAGTCTTGGCCACACAGACAGCTCCTTTGAGAGGAGCCACTGAAGTAAGTAGAGAGTGAGGTAGGCAGGAATCCAGTTTGGCTGAACAGGAGCTCTAAGGCCTTGGTATGGAAAGGACTGTGTCCATGCTAAGCCATCTAAAGAATCTGCCTGGTAGAGTCAGTGTGGCCAGAGTGTTCATATTACCCAAGGCAGTGTACACATTTAATGCTATCTTTATCAGAATTTCAGTGGCATTTCTCCAGAAAAAA
>NW_008353921.1:3307162-3355681 GCF_000622305.1 Nannospalax galili
TTGGGCTGGGCGGGGCGGGGGGAATGCTAAAACTTACATGGATTCATAAAAGACCCTGAATTGCTAAGGCAGTCTCAGCAAGAAGAGCAAAGCTGGTGGCATCACACCACCTGATTTTTAAATTATATTACAAAACTAGTAATTAAAATAGTGTGGCATTAGCATAAAACAGACATATAGATAGACCAGTTGGCCTAGTCTGGTTTCTGTTGCAGTGGTAAAACACTGACAAAAATGAACTTGGGGCAGAAAGGCTTACATGTCCCTATCACAGTTCATCTCTGAGGAAAGCCAGGACAGGAACCTGGAGGCAGGAACTAAAGCAGAGATCATGGAGAAACGCTGCTTACTGACTTGCTCCTCTGGCCTGTTTTTAGCCTTCTTTCTTATAAAACCCAGGACCACCTGCCCAGGAGAGGCACCACCCACAGTTGACTGGGCCCTCCCACATCACTCAACAATCCAGAAAATGCCTCCCGGGCATGCCCATGGGCCAGTCCAATAGAGGAAATTTCCCAGTTGAGGTTCCCTCTTCTCAGGTGTGTCAGCCTCTTCCAAGTTGACAACTGAAGCCAACCATGACACCAGTGCTCTGGAATAGAAAGTCCAGAAATAAATTCACACATGTAATGTAACTAATCTTTGACAAAAGTGTCAAGAATCTGCAATGGAGAAAGAGCCAGTCTCTTAAATAAGTGAGGAAGTGAGATAACTATGTTGGGGTTGCGGGGAGAATTGGGTCTTCATCTTAATACCATACATAAAAATCAACTAAAAATGGCTAAAAATATTTAAATGTAAGACTTGGGAATTGGGGAGATGGTTCAGTGGGTAAGAACATTTGTTCTGCAAGCATGAGGGCCTGAGTTCAACCCCCAAGAACCCACATAAAAACTGAGCTCATGGCTGTGTATGCCCATGGTGTGTGTGCCTGCAACCCAAGTATTGGGAACCAGAGATAAGCATATTCTGAAAGCTCACTGGCCAGCCGGCCTAATGGAAATGTCAAGCTTTCAATTTAGTGAACAACCCTGACTCAAGGCAATGAGGCAGAGAGTGACAGAGGAAGACACCTGACATCCTTCTCTGATCTCTACATGAGCATGCACAGGCCCGCAAACCTACATACTCACATGCATAACACACACACGCGTGTGTGCGCTCACACACACACATGGAGAGAGAGACCTGGAGCTGTACAATTCTTAGAAAACAACAGGAGAAAAGCTCTGTGGTGTTGGTCTTGGTAATGACTTTTTGGAGTGACACCAAAAGCACAGACCACAAAGCCAATGAAGTGGGACTGTGTCAAGATAAGATTCTACACAGCAGAGGAATAATGGGCAAAGAGAAAGGCAACCCACAGAACAAGAGAAGTTACATACACACTAGAGATTTAAACCCAAAATACATAAGGAACTCTATTATGATTTAGTAACGGGGAAAAAAAAACCCTCAAGTAATTCCATTTGAAAAATGAGGAAAGGGCTGGGTGTGGTGATGCATGCCTGTAGTCCCAGCACTTGGGAGGCAGAGGCAGGCGTATCTCTGTGAGTTCAAGGCCAGCCTCATCTACATAGTGAGTTCCAGGCCAGCTGGGGCTACAGGGGAGACCCTGTTTCAAAAAGACCCCCCCCCCAAAAAAGAGCAAAGGACTTATATGGTTCTTGAGGGTTTTTGTTTTGGTGTTTTGGTTGTTGTTGGTTAATTAATTATTCTTGTTTGTTTTGTTTTTTTTGAGGCAGGGTCTCCCTGTATCCCAGCTGGCCTAGAACTCACTATGTAGACCAGGCTGACCTTGAACTCACAGAGATCCACAGGCCTCTGCCAGCATGCCCACGCCAGCACCCCCAGCTAGTTATTTCTTAAAGATAGCATCTTTTATATCTATCTATCTATCATCTATCTATCTATCTATCTATCTATCTATCTATCTATCTATCTATCTATCTATCTATATCTATCTCATCTAGATCTAGAGAGTGTGTCCAGGTTGGCCTCAAACTGTTTATGTATGAGGATGGCCTTGAATTCATTTTTTTGTTTTGTTTTTTTGAGTTAGGGTCTTTCTGTAGCCCCAGATGGCCTGGAACTCGCTATGTATCCAGGCTGGCCTTGAACTCACAGAGATCCACCTGCCTCAGTCTCCTGAGTGCTGGTATTAAAGGCCTGTGCCTCCCACCACACCTGGCCTTCTATTTTTATTTTAATTTTTTGACTTCTTAGAGATAGGCTTTCAGGTAGCCTAAGCTGACCTCAAAGTCACACTCCTGCCTCCACCGCCTGCACACTGAGATCACAGGCATGTAATAACCAAATCATAGTTTTTCAAGGGTGACATAAAAATGCTAACAACCATATGAAAAGATGCTCACTATCTCTAGTCATCAGGAAATGCAATTAAAGCTACAATTCTATCACTTCACCCGTATTAGAATCGCTCTTGTCAAAAGGTTCAGGAGAAAATAGAGAGGAAACCCTTATCTGTTGTTGATGGGGATGTAAACTAGTACAGTTATTATAGAAAACTGTTGAGGTTCTTCAGAAAACTAAAAAGCCAGGTGAGGTGATCCACACTCATAATCCCAGCACACAGGAGGCTGAGGCAGGGTGATTGCTGTGAGTTTGAGGCCGGCCTATGCTAAATAGTGAGCTCTGTTTCAAAAATAAAAACACTACCATAAATTAATAGTAGAAATGCCATATGGTCTAGAATCTTACTTCTGCATATTTAGCTGAAGGAAATAGTCTTAAAATCGATGTTTGTACCACAGTGCTCACTGCAGTGTTACTCATAGTAGACAGGATGTGAAAACAACTGAGTGTCCACTGACAAATGAATAGAAAAAGAAAATATTATTATACAGGATGGACATGAAGGAAAGCCTGCCATTTGTAACAAGAGATGTACGTGGAGGACGTTATCCTGAGGAGAACAAGCCAGGCAGAGAGAAAGAAATACTGTACAATTTCATTTATACACAGAGTCTAAAGAAGTCTGGCGTAGAAATAAAGTGGAAAGGCAGTTACCTGGGTGGAAGGGTTGGGGAACGAGAAGGTATTGTTGAAAGGGTGCAAACTTGCACTTATGAGTAAATTCTAGTGATAATAAATCTACTGTACAGGATAACTACAGTTGATAATAATGTGCTAGGTGCTTGAAAGTGGCTAAGAGAGTAGATCTCAAGTCTTATCACGTAAAGAGAGGTGAGGTAATGGATATGTAATTAACTTGATTGTGGTTATCATTTCGGTGACATATAAAGCCAGAAAATTTAGAAGTTTGTCTAGTCCAATGGAAGCCATCATGCAGCACTGTTGAGCTCTTATGTCATCCTGAAGAATATGGTTTATACCTTTAGTACAGAAATAAATACATAGGTTTGAAGATGTTAGGAATTTCAACTATGTCATAGAGCCAGGATTTGATTTCTTCTTACGTAGAGTGAACTTTCAACTCCCACCCTCTTCTTCCTCCATTCCTTACTTCTCCAGGGTCGTAGAAGGAAAGGACTTACAAACGTACCTTTTTTCTATACTCTCCCAACACCCCTCAGAGTGTGGATTGTAGGTACCTCTGTTTTACAGATGAAGAAACCTCAGCTTAGAAGCATTCGGCAGTTTGCTCACTCAGTATCATGTACTACTTAATGGGATGTAAGACTCAGCTTCTCATCCATAGTTCACCCCCTCCCACCTCTTTGTATTTGGGCCAGAATCTATGGCCATTTTTTTCTGTTTTCTGGTAGTTCCAGGATTTGGGGGTATTTTCAGCCCTTCCCTGCCTCTAGCCTCTCTGCTAAGATTCTTCTCTGTTTGCAGAGCCAGGGTATCTTGTGAGAAGCTGCCATGAGGACAGAATTCTCCAGCTACTCATGAGCAAGGCCAATAGGCTTTGCCTGCTAGCAACTTCCCAGGTCACCAGGCCTGTGTCCTGTTCTGACTCGGGACCTCTGGGAATCCCCTGGATGTAGATGTTTGCAGTGACTAGGATGCAGCTGTCAGTTCCCAGGACTGTTATTCTACCCAAGGCCAGTTTAGGGGGCAAGCCTCTGCTCCAGCTATTTTGGGAGGAATGACAACCAGAGCCATCTGTACTTTGAGACTGCTGTGCTTTTAACCAGGGCTTTGTGGGGAAGCCTTAAGGTTTCAGAGCACCTATAATCATGGGCACAGCTTGATACTTCCACATGTATACCCGCTTCCTGGGTAAAGTGTCCACAGCATTCCTTAAATTGTCAGATGTGTCTGTGACCTTTGGAGTTTGAGAACCATTGTCTAGAGATAACCCATGTGCCATGGGTCACCTGGACTCGCAGGAGCGGGGGTCATGGTGCTTCTGCTGAGGGTAGATTGAGATGGATGACCTAATATTCCTACAGCTCGCAGCTGTCTGTGGAATGTCCCAGAGTCTCATCAGGCAGTGTACCACCTAGCCCTTGTCACCTACTACTCAGAACACTGTGTAGGTTTTCTGGTTTGAGTCCAAAGAAGGACTGTTTGAGCAGTGACATCAAGAACAGCAAGAATTGTGCAGAGTGCTACAATTCAGTCTGGCTTCCACTGCCATGGACGCCATTAAGTGTGTTTTGCATGCCATCTTGTTTAATCTTCATAATGCCCTGGGACAGTTGGTGCTATTACTTTACATGTGGAGAAACTGGAGCATAGTGTGGGGAGCTTGAGTTAAGTTGCCAGAGATTACTGAGGTGTGTGACACAAGCACACCAGCTTACCTTCCAGCTTCAGGATGAAGTAAGGGGCATTTTTAGGAAAAGTGAAGCAGAAAATATGGAGCTGGTTTTGGATTGGACGTGCAGCCCGTATACTGCAATACTGAGAGCACTGTGGTATGAGGAACCTCACTCAGAGGAGTGATCTGAAACCGTTAAGGAAACCATTAGGGGATAATGCATTAGTGCACTAGTGTCGATGTGAGAAGGGTTTTCTCTGTTATAATAGAATGAGGTGTTTTTCTTTTTACGGCTCTATGAATTTACATACCACACAGTTCACTCACTTAAAGGGTACAAGCCAGTGGCCTTCAGTATATTTAGAGTTGGTCATCCTTTGCCACAAGCAATTGTGGGTCACGTCATTACCCACAAAGAAACCCTGCATCCTTTTGCCACCACCCTCCTGCTTCCTTCCCAGACCTAGGCAGCCACTAATCTACTCTGTGTCTCCAAATGAGGCTTTGACACTTAAAGAGTAATCGTGAAAATCCTGGGGCTGAGGGGTGTGTCCTTCCCCAGGGATTGAGTAGACAAATGAAGTCTGATTCGCATGTACTTTATAATGGCTTTATTAGCTAAGAAGGTATGAGCAGGTCTCTATCTGCTTCACTTTGGGGTTGACGTACGCAAGAGGCAGTTTTCTTTTTTTTTAAGATTTGTTTATGGGACTAGAGAGATGGCTCAATGGTTAAGAGCACTCACTACTCTTGCAGAAGACATGGGTTCAAGTACCAGCACCACATGGTGGCTAACAACCGTTCATAGCTCCAGTTCCAAGGAATCTGATGCCTTCTTCTGACCTCCTTTGGCAGTGCATGGCATGGGTGCACTTACACACATGCAGACAACACTCATACAAGTATGCACATAAAGTAAAAATAAATAAGCTGGGCGTGGTGGCACACGCCTTTGATCCCAGCACTTGTGAGGCAGAGGCAGGTGGATCCCTGCGAGTTCAAGGCCAGCCTGGTCCACATAGTGAGTTCCAGGTCAGCTGGGGCTACAGGGAGACCCTGTCTCAAAAAGACCAAAAATAAATAAATAAATAAATAAAATATTTTAAAGATTTATGTGTGTGCATGAATGTGTGTGTTTGTGTGTGTGTGTGTGTGTGTGTGTGTGTGTGTGTGTGTGTGTGTATGCATGTGTGTGCCATACAGGCCAGAAAAGGGCACTGGGTATCCTCTTCCTTTGAGGCAGGATCTCTCTATGAACCTGGGTTTTTTAGCTAGGCTGGGAAGCTAACAAGCCCCAGCAATCCTTCTATCTTTGTTCCCATCAGAACTGGGGTTACAGGCATGTGTGGGGTGCCCAGCTTGTTAGTGGGTGCTGGGACCCAAACTCCAGTCCTTATGATTCTACAGCAAGCACTCTTAACCGTTGAACTATCTCTCCAGCCTCCAGAAGGCAGGTTTTTCTTGGCTTAATTTTTACTTATCAATGTCTCCTGTCAGGTTGGCTCTCCTCAGTGAGCGTCTGTATGATGATGGTTTCATGGGGCCCCATGGTGTTGCCTTTCTCCTTTGGCTTCAGAACCAACACAAGATCTTCTTTCTGTCACCTGAATCCCTAGTGTGGGTTCTATTGATGTGATGGACGCTGTGGAGTCACCTACTTAATGCTTCTTGAAATTCAATCAGAGGATCCTGCCAGGCACCAGGGTACATATAACTGAGGCTCCTCTGAACTGCTCAGTGGTCGCAGACCCATACTTCTCTAGACTTGTCAGTTCCTTCCCCTCTAGGAAGCACTTGTAGGATGCCAGGTGCCCAGTGAGTCACTCTGGAGATTGCCTTCCATAACTCCACAGTGGCTGTATTTCACCTTGATGGAGACGGCCATTTGAACTGAGAGAAACCATAGGGGCAGAGTTTGGTGACAGGACAGCCCTTCAGTATAGATGGCAAAGGCAGTGCCATCTACTGCAGGGCAAAGCCCTAAAGACTGTGCACTAACTACATCAGGAGTGAGGATGTGGAGTTCAAGACCCGATTCAGGCACTTACAGGTAGGAGACCCTTGGGTGATCCACATCTCTTTGAACTCTGCACTTCAAGTATTGAATAATCCAGGACCTCTGATTACAGGCATGGTGATACATGCCTGTAATCCCAGCACTCAGGAGGCTGAGGGAGGAGGATTCTGAATTGGAGGCCAGCTTAGTTTACATAACAAGTTCCATGCTACCTGGGGTTTTATAGCAAGATCCTGTCTTAAAAAATTTTTTTAGAGTGGTTTCAAAATCATTGCTGAAAACAATACCTGCTTCCCTAATTAGTAATGTCAAGAGTGACTGAGAGATAAAAGGACCATTCTGAAATTCTCAACGCTAGAGCAGAATAGCAGGTCAGCTGAATAGATCAGTACAAGTGCGGACGAAGGAAGAAGGCTAAGAGCCTGGTTTGAATGTAGACTGTAGTCCATCCTACAATGAAAAGGGATCAGTTCCACAGAGCTGCTGTGCAACTTCAGTGAGGTGGCATGTAGAAAGCGTTTGTCCCCGTGTTTAAGCATAGTATGTGCACCTCGTATGTGTAACTATCATTGCTATTGTTTATTTCCTCAGGAGCTAGACTTTGATGTTTTGTTTCAGTACCCCAGGATTTCATGTGTCCTAGGTGAGCACTCTACCACTGAGCGGCACCCTGAGTCCTCGGAGGGTTCCCCACTGGCTGAGAGTGCGGCCATCCTTAAGTTCTCCTCTGCTGCTTGGTTAGTTGGCTTTTTCATGCACTCACTCATATCCTTATTTCTGATGAGTTGCTATTTCTGTTGACTGGAAGCCCCCAAACACTCTCCGTTCCTGTAGTTCAGGTTGGATAGCCAATACTGAACCAAGGCTTCAGGAGTCTAGTGTGAGCTGTGTTAATGTGAGCCAAAGATACAGGTGACACCTCAACTTCGTACAAGTAACAACAGTCCCTGCCTTACAAATACTGCTCTTCTGAGTTTTAGGAGAGTGTTGTTGGACTAACAGACTCACTGGGGAAAAGACTGAAAGCACACCCAGGGATTCCAGTAATCCTACACTTGTGAAGTTAGGAAATCTTTTTGCTGTTTTTGAGACAGGGTCTCCCTGTAGCCACAACTGGCCTGGAACTTGCTATGGAGACTAGGCTGGCCTCAGTCTTCCAGAGATCTGCCTGCTTCTGCCTCCCAAGTGCTGGGAATAAAAGCATGTGCCACCACACCTAGTTCAAAGTTAGGGATTTTTCTTTTTTCTTTTTTTCTTTTTTTTTTTTTTTTTTTTTTTTTTTTTTTTTTTTTTTTTTTTGGTCTTTTTTTGAGACAGGGTCTCCTTGTAGCCCCAGCTGGCCTGGAACTCACTATGTAGACCAGGCTGGCCATGAACTCTCAGAGACCTGCCTGCCTCTGCCTTCCGAATACTGGGATTAAAGCCATGCACCACCACACCTCGCTCAAAGTTAGGGATTAAAAAAAAATATTTTATTTATTATTTTTATTTTAAGGGTATGAGTATATTGCCTGTATGCATGCAAGTGCTCCTGTATCATGCAATGCCCACGAAGGTCAGAAGAGGACATTGGATCCCCTGGAACTGGAGTTACGTACAGACAGTTGTTGGCTGCTCTGTGGGTGCTGGGAACTGAAACCTGGGTCCTCTACAAGAGCAGCCAGTGCTCTTAACAGCTGAGCCATCTCTCCAGCCCTGAAGTTAGGGATTTTTTAAATCAGTCTCCACTAGACCACAAGTTTCCTCAGGGCCATGGTTGTGTCCTGCTGTTTTTGTCCATAACATCCAGTCATAAATCTGATGATATACTCTGAGTGATCAGTAAAACTTTTTTTGATGAATGAATTAATACTGTAGAGATGATATCTTTTCTTTTTTCATTCTTCCCATGTATTTTGGGATGACTGATAGAACTCTAGAGGACCTGGAGAGGAAGCCTGAGCTGGAAGTGACTCAAGATTGCTCTAGTCCTCCACTGTTGTATAACACATTGCCTGGGTACTTAGTGGTGCAAACAGTGCAGTAATTCGTTTTCTCTCAAGGTTTCTGTAGGTCAGGAGTTGGGGACAGGTTAGTTAAGTGATCCTTCTATCTCTCATGCAGTTGTGGTTAGATAGTAGCTAGAGTTTGGATCAGTAAGGGGCCTGCATAGCCAGTGCTGGCCAGCTGCATCTCCCTCCATGCAGTTTAGGCTTCCTCATATGGTCACTTCCTGGAGCTAATTTGGGTTCCTTGTGGCATAGCAGCTTCTGACTTCCTGTGTAGCCCAAACTCTAAAGGTAGGTGTCCCATGAGAGAGCCAGTTGGAAGCTAGGAGTCCTAACTACACCCTAGAGATCAGACACTGTTAGCTCCTGCTTCATTTTATTTGTTAGAAGTTAGAGGCTGGGCTATTACGCAGTGGTAGAGTACTTTCTAGTATGTGCAAGACCCTGGGTTTGACCCTCAGCAACCCCCAAATGAAGAGGAAGAATTGGGAGAGGAAGAAGAGAAGGTGGAAGAGGAAGAAGAGCCGTTAGTTACTAAGACCGTCTCATGACTCAGTCTATCATTCATGTTAGACTCTCTATGTTCCCTCCTGTTTTTTCCCTGATGGTGCTGACAATTGAACCTCGAACTGTGTGCATGCTAGGCAAGTGGTCCGTCACTGAGTTCCATTCCCAGCCCTTAAGACACCACTCTTGATAGGCAGTGTTGGAGAATTTGTAGACATGGTGTAGAACTCTCACAGAGACTGATGGCTGGTTTTCCCTTCATTAGTACTTGAGAGGCTTAAAGATGGAAGGGAAGAACCTTGCCTGGGGGCACCTTCCTGGCACCAGCAGAACTGGAGCTCAGCCCAGCCTGGGATCTTTGGCAGGCCTGCCTGGAAGTGACCTCAGTTTCCCTTCCTGTCCCTCCCTTCATGGTAGAGGCATTCTGCCCCTCTCTGGGAACCTTGCTTTGTATCTGAGCCTCTAGTAAGCTTAGATGAGGCACAGACCGCAAGAGGCCTGGGGAAACACAGCATGCCTGGCCCCAAGCAGAATCCAGCTGTACTGTTTTCTACTTCATTACAGAGGCCTCTGTAGAAGCACAGACTGACAGATTCCAGCCCCCAGCCCTACAAGAAGTAATGACACTGCCCTGCCCACAGGGCAGAGCTACTGAGGGTGAGAGGGTTTGGGTTTTTAAAAATATTTATTATTTATATTTTATGTGTATGAGTGTTATGCCTACATGTAGGTAAGTGCAATGCCAGAGGAGGACAGAAGAGGCTGTCGGATCCCCTGGAATTGGCGTTACAGACAGTTGTTAGCTGGCATGTGGGTGCTGGGAATCAAACCCAGGTCTTCTATAAGAACAGTGTTCTTAACCGCTGAGCCATCTTTCCAGCCCCAAGAGTGAGAGTTTTAAAAGTGGTACATCAAACAAAATAATTATTTTTACTATTGCTGTGAAGAATTTGGAAGCAAAATTCATAGACTCAACATCACTGTAAAGATTGAAGAATTTTATCTCCAGCTCAAAATCTAACAGAGGGCTAGGTGTGCTGTGGGACTGCAGTCTTAGCACTCAAGAGGCTGATGTAAGAGATTCACAAGTTTGAGGCCAGCATCAATACATGGTGATTCTGACTCAAAAAACAAGAAACACAAAGAGAAAATCAGCACACAAGTTCGTTTCAACAAAGTTAAAGACACCTGGGTATTTGTCTTGGCAGGCATAGCAGGATGTTTTCATGAGATGCTTTCTTGCCTTGGTTTCTGAAATGCCTTGTTTTGAGGCTAGGGACTAGGGGATCCGGGTGCCTGGGAGGAAAAAAAGGCAGAAAGAAAGTGGATGCTTTTTTTAAAAAAAAAAGTCATACTAGAAGCCAGGCCCCACCCTAAGTCACTTCCCCACTTTTTTCCTGAATACGGACTCCATCCAGCTCCACATCTGCCATATAACCGTGGGCAAGCTACTGACCTCTTCAGAGAGGCCAGCTGTCTCCTCTGTGAAACAGCAGTGACGACCCTTTCTTTGTCTTAGACTTGGTGTAAAATTGAAGAGAACACCTAGCACAGCTAGATGCCTACCATAGCCTGGCCTCATTGAAGGCCTCTGTTAACAGTGGACTTTGAGAATCTCCAAAGCCACATTCAAGGCAGTTGTTAGGACCTGTTTCACAATTGCCCCCATGGTCAGATGAGTTGCCCAGTTCCATGAGGGGCCACTCTGGGAGCAGACATTAGTTTCTGAAGCCCTGGCTGTCCTGTGTCTACCACAGTAGTCTCTAGGCACCTGAGCCCAGGTCTTCTTGACTTTCATAGTGGGGAGCAGAACCCTGGTGGCTCTGAGCCCTGCAGGCCCCAGAGCAGGAACCTTTAAACCCAAGGCTAGGATGCCATAGAAGACTTGGGAGAGGAGAGTGGCAGGGAGTGCTGCAGGCAGAGGAGAGAGTCATAAAGGCCTGGAGAGCTCAGGAACTGAATTAGGTCTGGGAAATCAAAGGGGCAGTGTGGACAGCAAAAGGAGCCACAAAGAAACGGAATGACAAAAGGCTGAGGAGGAAGGCGGGGCTGGCTCAGTGTGGGGCCTCAGGCTTGATGTAAGGGGTTTGGGTTTTGCCAAGGCTGAATAGAGCAGAGGAATCACACAGCCTAGTTTCTGTTCAGAGACCCTCACTCTGGGGGCTGTGTGGGAACCAGTCTTGGGGATGAGAGGGAAGCAGGACTGCACTGAGGGCCTCTGCATGGCACTTAGGGGAGACAGTAGGGCACATTGAAGCTGCTTTGCAAGCACAAATGATGGGACCTGGTGACAGACTGTAGGTATGGGAATAGGAAGAGGATCAAAAGTGGCTCCAGGCTTCCAACACCAGCAGCCTGTGAGCTGGGCAAGGCTGGAAGGGAGCATGCTGGTGGCTTGACATGTGAGGTTTGCTGTGCTGATGAGGTAGCCAAGTGACACACAAAGTGGGCAGATTCACAAGTCCTAGGAGAGTTTGGGGCTCTTTAGGGGTCATCAACATATAGTATTTAAGGGAAGAGATTTGAAATGCTCCTCCCCAGGGAACATGCAGAGACTAGGACTCTAACATCCAGGCCCCAGCAGGAGGAAGATGAGGAGAGAACAGAAGGGTGCCTGTACCACCTAGTATTGCAGAAGTCACCTTGTCTGGCTCCAGCACCCTACCCTTTCCACACAGCTCGCCACCTCCCACAGCTGCACCCTGGCCATGGAGAGCTGGGCCTTCCAGGTACAAAGGCCAGGATCCTGCTCTCTGCTTACTATCAAAGCCTTGACCAGGGCCCCTTTTTGCATGGGTGGCTAGCTCTCTGGTGCCCTGTACTACATGTGCCCTAGAGCACTAGAGAGCACTTTAGTGCCAGCCCGAACAGGCTGCATGTGGCTGTACCAGCATCCATGCCCTCTGCGAGCTCTTAGAATGTGCTCTCTTGGTCCTGCCATTTCTGCTGCCCAGGTGCCATCTTGTTCTGACGTCTGTTCACAGAGATGATGGGGACTGCCAGTTAAGTGGACCCTGGCATACCCATCAGGTGTCCACAGCCCTTTCTGCCCTCAGAGAAGCAGACTCTACAGTAATTTTGCCCACCCTGAGAAACCTCCCACAAGACCAAGTCATATCCTTGTGCTCTGTCCTCTGCGGAAATTTGCTTGCTTTTTTTATTTCTACAAAATATCTAATTAAAAAAAATATTTTATTTATTATTTTATGTGTATGAGTGCATTGCCTCCATGTATGTGAGTGCACCCATGTCATGCAATGCTGTGGAGGTCAGAAGAGGGCTTCGGATTCCCCTGGAACTGGAGTTAAGGATGGTTTGTAGCTTCCATGTGGGTGCTGGGAATTGAACCTGGGTCCTCTGCAAGAGCAGTCAGTGCTCTTAACCACTAAGCCACCTCTCCAGCCCCAAAATATCTAATTTTTTTAAAAGAAAAAATAAAGGCAGGAAATGACCTTTCAAATATATTTGGACAGCAATTTGGAGTTGTGATGGAATCTGCCTGAGCAATGAGGATTCTAAGCCGCAGACTGGAGCTCAGCACAGCCCAGAGCCTCTTCAGAGCTGCGGGGAGTAATCATGGCCTAAGGGAGATTTGCCCAGCAAAGGACCTGCAAACTTCAGCCTGTGACCCCTGGGCCCCAGAGTATAATGACTTCTCCCTTCCAGCCTGGGCATTCAAGGTCAGACAGATACCCCATAAAGGCCCCAGAACTCCATGGGTAAAGGAGAGAGAGTTGATCTTTAGCATTCCATGGAGCACAGCCTGAAATAGAAGCTATTGATTGGCTGATGGCTCTGCCCGGATTACTCTCTAGCCACCTTATTATTACTATTGTCGTCATTGTCGTTATCATCGAGACAGGGTCTCCCTATATATCCTGGAACTCACTGTGTAGACCAGGCTGGCCTTGAACTTTTGGCTACCAGTCTTCCTGCTTCTCCTTCCCAGGTGCTGGCATTGTAGACATTACCTCCATGCCTGGCACTTTCCACCTTTTCTTGATAATTTTAGCCCAAAGCCAGTTTTCTGACCTTACCACCTTTAATTGAACCATCTGCACAGCTGAGAACCTTCCATAACATGTGTCATAATCTGCCACAGTAGATTAATTTACTCACTTAACTTTTCTTGTATCAGATTGGAGATGTCTTGTCTCCATTGCGTACCTCACCCCTGGAAGAGTGCCTGGCATGTTGATGGTACTCAGTAGACAATGAAATGTCAGGAAGAGACTTCAAGATCACCTTTCAGCTGTTGTTATTCAGGTGGGGCAAAGGAACCTGGGAGAGGAGGGACTGGAGGTTTGCTTCTTGTATGAGGGGAGAGCCTGACCTTTACCACTGTTGTGACTTAGAGCTGCCCATCTACCCTGGAATCTAGAATATAGTTCATCACAGATTTAAGTCCACCTGTGAGCTAGGTCTTCCAGGTACACATGGCAGCCAAGGTTGCCCACTGGTAAACTTACATTCCACCCAGCAGTGAAAGCACAAGAGAAGGAGGTGTGCATTTTGGTTTTCTACAGCACGGTTAAACAGTAAAAGGAGCTGAGTGAAATGTCAGAAGGAAAGGTTTGCTGACACTAATGTTTTATTAATTATGTATCTCTTACATATCATGTAACTTACCAGCTCTGTAAGCCTGCAGTCTCATTGATTCTTCAGTCCCATCAATTTACGGTGTTACTGTTATTCCCAAGGTGCTGAGGTAAAGGGAGGTATACAGTGTCCCAGCTAGTAAGTAGGGAAACTGGCCGGACAAGTGCACTAGGTGCCTTCTACCACAGCATGCCACTAGCCTCTAGTGTCTGTAATGGCTGCATAGCTGGCATGGGACAGAGTACTGGACCTCTAGATTCTAGAACCTTGGCCAAGGTTTTCTCTCTCTCTGTCTCTGTCTGTCTCTGTCTCTGTCTCTGTCTCTCTCTCTCTCTCTCTCTCTCTCTCTCTCTCAGATAGGGTCTCACTGTATAACCCTGACTGGCCTGGAATTTGCCATTTAAATAAAACTGGCCTCAAACTCACAGATTTCCACTTGGGATTAAAGGCCTGTACCACCATACCCAGCTAGCACTCTCCTTTTTGAACATCAGTTTCTCCATCTAATGAGAGTCTTTTCCAGATGGCCTCTGGAGCCCCTGTCAATTAGATTCTGTTTTAAGCTTTTTAAAAAAATTTTTTTATTTTTATCTTGTGTGTATGAGTGTATTGCCTACATATATGTATGTGTACCTGTGTCATGTCTGAGTCTCCTGGAACTGGAGTTATGGACAGTTGTTAAGCGCCATGTGGGTGTTGAGAATTGAACCCCGGTCCTCTGCAAGAGCCAGTGCTCTTACAGGCTGAGCCATCTCTCCAGCCTCAGCTTGCTTCATTCTTTTTAATCATTGCAAGTTTCTGAGCCTGGTGTGGTCATGAGCCTGACTGCTTTTCTGAATGTCCTTCATGCAAGCAGAGGATGGAGGACCTGAGGCTGAGCTGGAGGGAAAAGCAGGAAATAGATCAGCATGCTGGGGGAGACCAGCCTGTGCAAAGGAAATGCAGAGTTAGGAGACCTGGGTGGTTGAACTTGTGGCACAGGGCAAACCCCTAAGAGAGGAAGCTGAGGGGAGGCTTGAGCATAAAGCTTTGAGTTGGGCAGCTGATTCGTGGAGGTGGCTCCTTGCTCAGGAGAAAGTGAGAGAACTCCTGAGTATCCTGTTGGGTTCACCTAGATGTCTGTATCTCGGCATGAGAGACAGCAGTGAGCAGGTGGGGGGTGAGGTCATGAGATAGAGAGACGAGAGGAAGCTGGGAAGGGAGGGAGGGCCAACACTGGCAGTACCCTAGTTCAGGTGCTGGCCTGGAAAAGCAGGAAGGAACGTTCTGAGAGGTGGGAAGGAAGTTGCTTCACTCCCCAGCTTGTTTCCTCCTTTCTAAAATGGAAGTTAGCATGCTGAGGGCAACTTAGCCTGGCAGCTCAGAAGTAGGACTCAGGCTTTTAATAGTTGACTGTTTATTCAGTAAGTATGAAGTGCCTACTGCCTGCAGACACTGGACCAGCCTTCTGTGTGCATCAGGAAACAAAGACTGCACCTTACCTTCATGGGAGGGAGCTTATAAAAAAAAAAGGAAACTAACGATCATAAAAACGTCACCCCATATATATTCTGTGCTTGTGTGAAGCGCTAGGGATGAGGATACTTCTGGTCTTAGGAACTATTTTAACAGCACAAAATGGATTGAAACAGGAATTCAAAACAACCTCTGGAGGAAAATTTGGCAGAACTTACTACAGAAAAAAAAAATTGATGTGGCAGTTCTGCTTTTATGGAAACGAGCTCCAAGTCCATGGGTAGTGAGGTCACTGAATCCGTCACAACAGTGAGAGCAGATTGTGCGCTGCTGAAGACAGTGGAGGGCCATGGAAACGTTGAGTTTGTTTTTAGTATTTTGATAGAATCACGGTTACAGTGGTTTCAGAGTATTTGGAATTGTTTCTAACACATATCCTTGGAATGAAAGAAAGCAAGATGAAAAGTAAAGTTTTGGCCAGACACGATAGCTCAGGGCTATAATCCTAGCATCTGGGAAGCCGACGCAGGAGGATTGCTGTGAGCTCAAGGCCAGCCTGGGCTACATAGTAAGTTATAGCCCAGCCTGGTCCAAAACACGAGGCCATATCTAAAAAAGAAGAGGGTCAGTAAGATGGCCTAGTGGGCAAAAGGGCTTGCTGAACAAGCCTAACTATTTGAGTTCAGTCCCTAGAACCCATAGTGGAAGAAAACTGACTTCCAAAGTTGTACTCTGATCTCCACATGTATACTGTGACACCTGTGTACACACACACACACACACACACACACACACACACACACAAATAAAATAGGATGAAGAGATAGCTCAGCAGTTAAGAGCATTGGCTGCTCTTGCAAAGGACCAGTATTCAGTTCCTACCATCCTCATTGCAGCTAACATCAGTAACTCCAGTTCTAGAGGATCCATCTTCTCTGGCCTCCTCAGGCTTGGATGACATGGGTGCATTTACATGCTGGCAGAACACACATACACATAAAATAAAAAAAAATAATAATAAAATTAAAAATTTTTAAAGAAAGTAAAGAAAATTTTGTTTACCTTTTTTTCATAGAGAAAAGGCAGAGCAGAAGAAAATTTTGTATATCACACAGACTGTCTCTGGAAAGACCCAAGACATTTCTTGCTTGGGGAGGGTATCTGGGATTGGGTGAAGAGACGCAGCTTGCATCTGTTTCTACATTTTGAGTTTTATTCTACATGCACTCATAATCCAAAGCCTAAATAATTTATGGTCTGGGGGTGCAGTTCAGTGGTAGAACACTTGCTTAGTATGCAGAATGCCCCACGTCTCCTCACCAGCACTAACATCATCATCATCATCATCATCATCGTAATAATAATTTCAAAACAGCGTGATTTCACTATAGAAAATTGAGAAAGTAAGCCAAATACAGTGATGCATTCCTATAGTCAGCAGTTGGGAAGTAGAGGCAGGAGGATCAGGAGTTTAAGGCAAGCCTAGGCTACATAGTGAGTTCAAGCCAGCCTGGGCTACATGAGACTGTCTCAGAAAAGGTAGAGAAAACAAAATATTTTTAAATCATTCATAATTTAAATATTAATATATATGATTTTATTTCACTTAATAGTATTGATGAACATTTCCCCATATCTTTTTGTTTGTTGAGACAGGATCTTGCTATGTAGCCCAGGCTGGCCTGGAGCTGAGAGCATTCTGCCACAGCCTCCCTAGTATCTGGAATTGTCGCCCTATACCACCACAGGGTGAAGAAAAATGAACTTGGGTACTTGTGTGTTAAATAGGAATGCTCCCCAGACCTGTGTTTGGAATGGTTGTTGCTCCCTGAGGAATGGGGATGGATGTTTTCCAGGACTGGGTTTGGGCTTAACAGAGTTCTTTCTCTGTGCTGGCAGCATCAGCTTTCTGCCTGGACAGATCATAAGGTCAGACAGCAAGGGCAAGGTCAGAACCCCAGGGAGTCTGCTCATGGCAAGGCTGGCATTTCGGCTGAGTAGGTAACACCATCTCATGGTGTCAGATACAAAGGTAGACAAGAACAGCAGTGCAGCACTGGGAGTGGGGTGGGGGTGAGGGTGAGGGTGGGAATTGGGGGTGAGGGTGGGGGTGGGAGTGGGCAGAGCCTGGCCCTGCAGTCCTCAGTCACTGTCATCCCCATAGACTGGTTAGAAGGGAAAGGATGAGTGGGCAGAGGGATGAGAAGAAATGTAATCCAGGTAGTATTTACAGAGCTCCTCTCATTAGCAGGTGCTGAGTGGAGCATCTTGGAGGGAGCATCAGGGTGTGTTGGCTCAGCTGCTGAGATTAAGCCTTTCAGTCTGCTAGAGCGAAAATCTCACAAATCCCTATTTTCATGGAACTAATGTTCTAACTGGAGGAAGAGAACAGGCTGTGGTAGATGGTGTGGCCTGCCCAGGGTCTGACCCTTCCCATGGGCAGCTAGTGTCATGTGGAGGAAAAGTCCAAGTCTAGGAGCCAGATGGATCTGACTGAATCTTTCCAAGTCAGGGTTATAAAGTTGCACACATGGCTTAATGGGTGGGGCCACTGAGGAAGTGATGGATGTAAACACAAGTATACTCTGCACTGCTCCACTGGCATTGATGGAATCTATAAGTATAGATAACAGTGGCTGTCACTGAAACAGGCCTGAGGAAGGAATTCCATCAGCTGAGGCAGAGCTGGAAAAGCAGCTAAGAAAGATAGGCGGGGTGCGCCATCTTCTGGATGCAAGGAGGATTGCCTTACTCAGAATTTTGCTTCCACCTTCATTTTACTGGTGGGGAAACAGGCCCAGAAGAGGGGTCTTGAAAGTTCCAATGAGTAGGCTGTAAAACATGTGTAATGTGATCCCTAAATATTTTTAAGGTTTATCTTTAATTATGTGTATGTGTGCATGTTTGTGTGTGGATATGTGCACATGATGGCAGATGCCCACAGAGGCCAGAATCCCCTGGAACTGGAGTTACAGGTGGTTGTGAGTGGCCCAGTGTGGGGACTGGGAACCAAACTCTGGTCCTCTGCAAGAGCAATACCCACTCTTAACTGCTAAGCCATCTCTAGCCCACCCCCAAATAATTATTTTGTCTCTATTTTATCTCCATAGTTCTCTTTTCTCTCTAGACTGTGTTGTCGACACCTGAGATGATTCCTAGTTTATTTTTATTTTTTGGAAGATTTATTATTTTTAATATGTGTATATGTGGGTATATGTACATATGTGCAAGTGCCTAAGGAGGCCAGAAGCATCAGATACCCTGGAGCTGAAGTTACAAGGTTACATGGGTGCTGGAAACCACACTCAGGTTCTCTGCAAGAATAATACAGCCTCTTCCATGTGTCCTACATCTGTCATTGGAGGGCTCATGGGAAACTAGAAGCCAGCCAGGCCAGTTAACCAGAGCGCTTGCTTTCCACCTTTCTGTTCCCAGATGCTCCTCCTGTTGCTCTCCATTTCGGCAGCCACACCTGTGTCCACCTCCTGGCTCATTTCAGAAAACAAAATTCACTTGTCAGCCAGACACTCAGTCCAGCTGGTTTGTTCACGTTATCTCCTTGCTTCCTGCTGCCTTCTTACTCCTGACCTCCCTAGGAGCCTCCTCCCATCTAGGCTCTGTTCTATCTAGACATCTGAACTGTCTTTGAAAAGACACAGCTGGTTGTTCATGACCTGGTCTTAAAGTCCTTCAGGAGGTGATCTGGCTCTGTCCACCATTTGCAGTGCCTGCAGCATCACTATCCCCTCTTGCAGACATTTTGTTGTTTTGAGACAAGGTCTCCCTGTAGCCCCAGCTGGCCTGGAACTTGCTATGTAGACCAGGCTTTCTCACAGAGATCCACCTGTCTCTGCCTCCCAAGTGCTGGGATTAAAGGCGTGTACCACCATTCCCGGCCCACGGTGTGTACCACCACACCCAGCTGCAGGTGCTTTTTACTCTTCCAATCTATCCCATCTTTCATCAGATCCTTCACCCGTGTTGTTCCTTTTCCTGTAATGCTCTTTCCCTCCCCCTTGTTCTTAAAAAAATTTATTTCTTTTGAGACAGAGTCTCATTTTATAGCCCAGAATTTGCTATGTAACTGCATAGCTCAGGTTGGTATCAAACTCAAACTCAAAGCAATCCTCTTGCCTCAGCCTTGAGTGCTGAGATCACAGATGTGAGCCATCATGCCCAGCTTCTCCTCACTGTCATTCTTGGATCTTGATTGATATGTTGCTTCCTGAGTACCAGCCTTGGTCAGATCTGGCCATCACTCTAGCTCCCTGCATACTCCCTTGAAGCCCTGAACATGTGGTCACAACCTAGCACATGGTAGTTTGATGCCACCTTCAGTGGATTGTAAACTCTGTGAGGATGGTGACAGTGCTGGCTTGTTCATTGCTGCACCTGTAGCCCCTAGCTGGTGCCTGGCACGGGGTATGGTACACATGGAAATGCTGATAACTTTGCTTTGAATAAAGACTGAATGAGTGTTTTCTCTTAGTTTCTTACATTTATTTATTTATTTATTTATTTATTTATTTATTTATTTATTTAGTGTGTGTGTGTGTGTGTGTGTGTGTGTGTGTACGTACACTCACATGCCATGGCAAACATGTGGAGAGGACAACTTGGGGGAATCAGTGTTTTCCTTCCATCATGTAGGTTCTGGGGATTGAACGCAGGTCATCAGGTTTGGCAGCAAGTGCCTTTACTTGCTGAGCTCTCTCCCTGATCTGAACACATCTTCTTTAAGATTGTGGTTGTCCAGCAGGGGACTCACAGTGACTTTTTTTTTTCTTTTTGGTCTTTTTGAGCTGTAGCCCCAGATGGTCTGGAACTCTCTAGGTAGACCAGGCTGGCCTGGAACTCACAGAGATCTGCCTGCCTCTGCCTCCCGAGTGCTGGGATTAAAGGTATGTGCCACCACGCCTGGCCCACAGTGACTTTTTTTCTGTGCTTTCTACTCTATCCTCAGTGAAAGAGGCAGCAACTGCCATTTTGTCACATTGGTGCCTCATTTTTGCCCTCCCGTCCCTGTTCCCACAGGCCTGAGGAGCGATGCGACAGGCATGATGGAGGTTGAGTCCTCCTACTCAGACTTTATCTCCTGTGACCGGACAGGCCGTCGGAATGCAGTCCCTGACATCCAGGGTGACTCAGAGGCCGTGAGTGTGCGGAAGCTGGCTGGAGACATGGGCGAGCTGGCACTTGAGGGCGCAGGTCAGAGCCCGTGTCCCCAGCATACTGGTGGGCAGAGGGGGGTGTCTGCCAGCTCCAGCTGGCCTCTTAAGTCCTATGCTGCCCACACTTCCTCAGAGAGTTAGTAGCTTATAAATTAGGCCTGTCTCTTGGTCAGTGGCAGAATCTAGCCAATTTCTAGGGTGGAGAGTGCCAGCATCTCAGTCCTGCATCTTTCCACCCCCACAGCCACCATCTGCCCTCCAGCTACTCATTGGTGGTCCCTGTCCTTATGCCCACTGGCACCCCTGCCCTCCTTGAACAGCATCCTTCCCTAAACTGCCTGATGCCATGTTAGAGCCAAGCCGCTCTTCATTGCTCCCCAGCAGTTGTGCCCAGCTGGTGCCCTGCTTGGCTTTAGGTCCTGCCCATGCCACGTTACCCCCTGCCTTCCTGCACACATGTATCTTTGCTTCTCAGTCAAGGTGCAGAGCTCCCTTGTCAAAGTCTTTTACTTCAGTGTGGCCTCTGCTTAGAACTTCTCTCAGTGGTGCTAGGGCTGCTCACTGTTCCCTAACTCTCGGACCCTGCTTAGCAGATGCTCCGAGGCCTCCTCTGAGAGCTAACAGGCTGCCCTGGTCATGTCGCTCTTAGACAAGGTCTCATTTGTTTGATTCAGCTCTGGGAGTTCTGGGAGAGACGGGCCTCTATTGTGCCTGCATGTGGCAGGTGGCTGATGACCAGGCTGAATGGTCTAATGAAGAATTTGAGAGGAACCACCCAGTATTGCTTGGAATCCTGCTCCCCACTTCTCTCTCTCTGCCCCACCCCCACCCCCAGAGGACCCTGCTTGGCTCAGACAGACCCTTTTTTGGGAAGCCTCCCTGCTGCATGGCACCCCAGGGCCATGTTTGCCACTTCTTACAGCACCCAGTGGCTTCCTGCTGTTAGACCAGGAGCAGTCCTTGCAGAACCACAACCTTGTCTTTATCCAGTTAGCCTCAGTCCAGTATTCTTGGTCCATGCTGCCCAGAAGTGACCCAGGAGGACAGAACAGAGATGACTTTGAGGACAGTGACCCAACCTCTTATGGGATAGATCAACTGAGGCCCAGAGAGGTTGAGTGACTTGCTAGGGTCACCTAGCAAATTACCATAGTTGGTATGATAGTCTCTATGCCTGGAGAGAGCACCTTGCCCACTGCGCTTAGAACCTTACCCAGACCTGTTGGAGGGCGCTGGCCGCCCTTGTGCTGGCCTCTACTTCTTACTCAGCTGACGCCTCCATGGTGCTCACTCTGATCCCTCTGCAGCCTCAACTCTCATTCCTCCCTTCCTGCCCTTTCTTCCAGCTGGAGTAAAGTTATGCAGGCTCTCCAAAGCCCTAATGGGCTTCATTGCCAACTCGCTGGTCCCCATCTGCCTCTCATTTTGGAGGTGCCTTTTGTTTGAGGCCTTCTCTGGCTCAGCCCCTCTCAAGCAGAGGGTACCCCTTTCTCCTGCTGCTTCCATGGCCCTCTAAGCACAGCACCCCTCTAGACAGCTGTTCCAGCACAGGGGTCTCATGCCCTCTGTGACTGGCAGTGTTTGGCACATGACAGGTACCCACTCAGTGACTGCTCACTGCCCAGGAAAATAAGCAGTATATCCAGCTGGCATACCAGCACACTGCTAGGGCCTGCCTCAGGCTTCTGTGTCGTCCTCAGCTCTAATAAGCCTTGTTTGGTGCCCACCCACCTCCTCCTCAGCCATTGTAACTACTGGTCCCCTCATGCAGGCCCTTCTAATGCTGTTTGCCCTGACTCAGAACCCTAATGGTAGTGGAGCCTCCCAGTGCATGATGCTTGCTTGCAAGGTGACTGATGTCTAAGGAGACATGAGGACAGGACAGTGCTCACTGCCAGAAATTGGAGCGTGTTTGGTAGAGTTCAGGCAAGGTGACCAGCTGAGAAGCCTTCTGGAAGGCCTTAAATAAGCAGTGTCCCCAGGTTGGTCTGAGCCAGGCTCAGTCCAGCAGATGCACTGAAGCAGAAGACAGAGCCTCTCCTGAGGCTCTGAGGTACCTCTCCTGACGTTCTGGCTGCCAGCCTCTCCAAGCCCGTGGCCTGCCTGGATGTGTCAGCATTCCCCAGCATGCTGGGCACAATCTTTGCCCCTGGTGTCTTTTTACACCAGGAGCATAGATGTTGCTTTACTTTGCCTAATAACAAGAGAAGCCACAGGCCAGGCACGGAAAGTGGGATGCACTGCCCCCTTTCCAGGCAACGTATTTTCTCCTCCCTAGAGCTGGTTCCTAGGGAGTTCCAAGGTGCTGGTGGGAAAAGACCTTCTCTCCAGCCAAGGGAGAGCTGAGGCTAGCACAGAGGAAATGGGATTGTTACCGGACTTAGGTCACAGCCTGTGCCCCTCCCCCGAAAGCCAGGTTCTGCCACTTGTCCTCAATAAGCCAAATAAAAGAGCAGCTTAATAGTGAAAAGCAGAAAAGGGGATTTATTTTCTGTGTCCACATTGGGAAAAGGAACCAAAAGATCCAGTGACCCACCCCACCCCATCAGTCTTCCAGGTCTGCCATGAGGTGGAGGTTTAAGTTGAGGGTCAGAGTTGTGCACATCTACATGGGCTTGGTCAGGGTGTGGTCAGGCCCATCAGTGACCCTTCATTGCTTAGGCTCCATTCTTCTGCAAGGTGATCTGACAAGTTGCAAATCTCTTTCGGGAGAAAAGTTTCTCCTCTGGCTGGCCAGGCTTTAGGCCACCTCTTGTCTCAGCATGAGCCTCCTGGGGGCATTCAAGTGTCTTGGCCCTTTGTTTCAATAGTCTGGTGGCCAAAGTGAGAGATACAGTGTCTCTCTAGGTTATTTCATCCCTGCCATGGCAGTCACATGATTGTGTGCCTAATCATTCCCACGTGCCAGGTGACCTGTGGTCTACACCTCAGTGGGCAGAGGTATCAGCATCCTGCTTTACAGGTCAGGGGCTGGGCCCAGGTCAGCACATACTTGAGCCACAATGCCAAGTTCTGCCACCCTATTTACTACCCCAAGTGCCTGGGGGACATAGGAGACTGACCTGCCATCCAGCCTCTCTAAATGCCAGAGAATGCTGCTGAGTGGAAGAAGTTAGGCTGGGCAACAAGCAGGCTTTCTCCACCCCTTGACACAGGCATATCAGCTTGCTCTGAGCCTCTTTTCCTCATGTGTACATGACCCTAACCACACTTCCAGGTTGCTGTGGGGATTATATGATGAAATACCTGCAGTGGGCAGACCCAGAGCTCAGTACTAGCATAAAGATGGAGGCCAGATGGTGGCGCTTTGCCCACAGCCAGGCCCTATGGGGTGTCTTGCCTCTCAGGTATTGAGGCTGGGAGGGTTGAGGGCTGGGCACACACTGGCGGCTCTGCTCTTCCGGTACTGCTGTCAAGTGGCGATGGTAGAACTGCTGGTCCCACCTTCCATGGGTTTTGAGAGAAGCTGGGACTGAGAAGACCCCGCTCACACCCCACCCCATAGGGCAGGCCGCTCTCTGAACCTGATGCTCACCCTCATCCCAAACCAGCCTAGGTTTCTGGCTAGCTGGATGCTGCCAGTAACATGTTAGATCAGGCCACCTATCTATGTAACTTCACCCAGGAACCCGGGATGTCCAGGCCATGGTGGGCTCTCCTGAGCTGGTCTGGTTGTATCCAGTGCTGTTTTCTAAGAAAACACCCATTTGCCAAGCACCTACTTCCCACTGGGGACTCCATATTCACACCCTGTCCCCTTGGAACTGCATAAATACAGTGACCTCAGCAGCCCTTCACCTCTTGTTTATGCCTGTCCATAATCTGCCCTGCCTGCCTTTCCATGGGAGTGAGGCGTGAGCAAGCATCTCACTGGTCTTGGTCACCACTACCCCTAATCCAGCCCCTGGCCTGCTCACGGTCAGTTTGGCTGGTCTTTCCAGACTCCTCTGTGCTCACTCCTCCTCTTCCTCCCCAGAAGGACAGGCGGAAGGAAGTCCCACAGACAAGAAGGCCAGCAACCAGCCTGAGAGCAGTGATGGGAGCACCTCATCTTGAGTCTGACCTTGGTCCCAGAGGCTGGACGAGAGACCTACTGGCTCCTCCCAGAACCAGAGCCCTGGCACTAGCCCAGCAGCCTCTTCTGAGCCCATGTCCCAAGCCACCCAGGCCTACCTGAGAGGCCTCCCAGAAGCCTCTGTGGCCCCTCCTCCGGGAAAGCCCTCTGCCACACTCACAGGCTCCACCTTTCTGCCACCCACTGTGCCCAGGTACACTTTGAAGACACTGTCACCTAGGTATGTTATTTATTTAGCTGGGTGGGGCTTGAGCCAGGCCCTGCCTACCAGGTGAGTAGCCCCCACCTGGACTGGGACTGAGTCCCAGTACTCTCCCAGTGGTTCTTTCAAACAGCCTTCTCAGTTGGAAAGTTCTTCCTTGCCCTTTTTTAAAAACACTTTTAAATTTTTTTGAAAACAACTTTTTTTCAGCAGAGAGGGAGGGAGCTGACAATCACATTTTCTTTTTTGTTTTTAAAGCGGTTTTAAGCTCAGTTCTGATGATCTATGCAGCTCTAAGTTCCCTTGTGGAGCCTCAAGATCCAGTTTTAGGGAAGGGTTTTGGCTCAAAACTAACTGACCAATTCTTTGCCCTTTCTACCAAGAGAAGTGATACTTGGGCCCCAGGAAATAAATGCTGATTTGTGTGACTGACTTATTCTCTCTCTCTTAACCACTGAATGCAGAAGTCGAACTTCGTTTCCCCTCATTCATCACCAACTGACTTCCCCCAGTGCCCACACTTCCATTGGATGAACTTCTGAAAAAAATACCTCTGTTCCCAATGACTAGTCTATTCCTCATTCGGTGTGTGACAAACCCATTCTCACCCATCCTCAGCCCACATCTTCAGCAATCTAAAAGGGGGCAGGTGAGATGAGTTAAAGGCCTAACAACCTGAGTTTGAGCCCCAGAACCCAATGGTGGAAGGCAAGAACCAACTACTGCCAATTGTTTTCTGACATGCATGCACATGCACATGTTCACACGCACACAGAAATGCACACATATGTAAATAAACAAATGAAAATTTCAAAAATCACCCAAAAGACTCATACTAGAGTGGCCAGGAATCCGGAGCATGGGCACAAACAGCCTCTGAGGCTTTGGAGGAAGAGGTCCTGGTTCTTCCCAGCCCCAGCCACTCCAGATTTCCATTCACAGTCTCCCCAGGGTCCTATGGCCTGCTACAGAGCAGGCTGTCGGAGGTGGGGTCACGTCCATTCTCACCCACCCAGGTCAGAAGGCCCAAAACCACAGTCATCATGTGCTGTAAGACACCAGCCACCAGCTGATTTATTGAGCACCAGATTTTTAGCCTTAGAAGGAAGGTTTCAGATTCATACCCATTATTGGCAGGGCCTTTGGACCATAGCCAGGACACCTGATCAGAGGACAGACCTGGCCATGCTGAGGTCTAGAAAGAATGAAGGTAAGAATGTCACAAAGCTGTGAAGACTCCATCCACATGGTGAGGCTCAGAGAGGTGGTCATGCTGTCTTCAGGGGACCTGTCCTGCTGGTCAAGTCAGAGAAGCAGAAAGATCAGGCAACTCACAGTACACCAGACATCGTGATGATCACAGACCTCCAGACCCAGAGAGGAACTCCCTTCTAGAGAAGTAAGACTGAGGTTCGAGCAAAGGCATGTGTGGCCATGCGGAAAGGAGGGGGCTCGCTAAGCTGGGGCTGGCCCAGTTTCCTGTTTAGACACAGCCCAGGCTGCTCAGATGGTTGGGAGTAGCCTTCAGGAAGCCTGTCTAGACAGTAACTACTCAGAAGATGGCCATCCTAATGAAAGGCTGACCCCCTGAGCCCAGGAGCCAGACCGTCTATGCTTATTCTCAGTGTTGCCCAGGAGGAAGGGCTTTAGCTAGAAGACAGCTAAGAGAACAGGGTGGGATGACTGCCAGACCCCAGAAGGAACATACCAGTGGTGGCCTATGGCTGCAGTTTGTATGCTGCGTAAAGCTGGTTCAGGAGCTGCTCCTTCTCTTCTTCTGGGAGGAAGCTTGACTTTGCTGCATTGATATTCTGGAAGAGCAGGGTAGGGGAACAACATGGAGTCAGGGAGTAAGGAAGGGAGCAACCTAGTGACAGTCCACGCTCTTCACAGATCATGGGCAGCAAAGCCCAGGCCTAGGGACTTGTTCTAGGCCACAGACAGCATATGCCGTAACAGAGACCACGAGCCTCCGCACCTTAGTGTAGAATGTGAGGAGGTTGGAGAAGCCCTTGAGAAGGTGGGATATGTGGGACAGAGGCCCTTACAGAGCTTCACTTGGGACATCAGAACCTGAGACCTGGGGCTCAGCTTGGAAACAACAAAAGTTTCCATAGCTGGACACACCTTTCTGGGGAGAGGGCCCCTCTGAAGGGCTTGACCCAGGCACAGGCTAAGCCACCCGGTCCTCAGCCAGGATGCCAGTGCTAAGGTATCTTCTCTGTGGGAGGTATATGGGTCTGAGACCTGCAGGCCTCACACACACCAGGGGCCAAGTGTCAGGGTTACAGCTCACACCTACTCACCAGTCGCTTAAACTCCTCCTCAGTAAATTCCATCTTCTCTTTGGTCATCTGGTAGTCAGTGTTCAGGGTGGACTTGAAGATGAGGGGGTCATCTGTGTTGAGTGAGTAGTTGGCTTTGTCATTCTTGAAACTGGAGGAGGCACCGGAAATGAAGAAGAGTCCCTTTAGTCCAAGGATTGTCACTGCCCATCTACTCCCTCCTTCCTTCAATCCTCACACCCTAGACAGCATGAAGTGTTACATCCTGGTATCAAGATGGAAACAAATTCTGAGAACTTGGGGACTTTGTCCAAAGTCATCCTGCTAGTCCAGGGGAGTCCAAAGGCAAAGGAGTGGCCTGATGGGACAGCGAGGGAAGAGGATGGGAAAGCCAGGACAGCAGTAGCCCTCAAGTGACCACCTTTTCTAGCCTCCCATTCTCAGTATCAGACAGTGGCTGCTCACCACCCCTCTGCCCTTGTTGGTCCTCAGTCCCCTACAAACGGCTCTTCCAACACAATCCTGACCAACATCTCCTTCCTTACTTGTTTTAGTAGCAGACTGACACTCTAAAGAAAGTGAATATGGGTGCATGTGCCATGGTGAATGTGTGGAGGTCAGTGCTCTTCTAGCATATGAGTGCCAGGGATCAAACTCAGGTGATCATGCTTTGTGGCAAGCACCTCTATCCACTGAACCATTTGTCAGTCCCAGAATCTGACAGTTTCTCGAAGCATCACCCCTGTATTTCTCTGACCTCTCACTTTTTAAAAACCAGTTTTAAAAGTTTGATTCATTGTGTTTGTTTTCTGTTGGTAGGCACACAGAGGCCAGAAAGTTATGTGAGTAATGTCTCCTAGCACTCTGCCTTATCCCTTTGACTAGGGTCTCTCATCAAACCTGATGATCACTATTTTGGGGGCTAGGCTAGGTGGCCAGCAAGCCCCAGCAATCCTATCTCTACCCTCCCCCAGTGCTGGGGGCACAGGTGTGCGTGGCCATGTCTGGCTTTTTGTGGGGATCCTAGGGATCTGAACTCTGATCCTCACCCTTGCATAGCAAGCAGTCTTACCCACTGAGCCATCTCCCCAGCTCCTGACACCATGCTTTTGGCTCTCTCTACTTCCGTCTCTTACTGAATTGTCCTGGGCTCTCTCCTTTGCCATCTTGCTCTGTCGTCTCCTGGGGTCTTTATTCTTCAACCTTTCTATTTGTGAGATGATGTGAACCTTTCTCCAGCCAATGTGCTCTATACTCACATGCCTCTAAGAGTCCCCATTTGGAGGTCCCACACACTAAGGCCAGCCTGAGACCATCTTATCAGAATGTCAGAGCACAAATTCCTTCTATCTACTTAAGCTTGACTGACAGACCAGTGCTGGCCTGACCATGGTCACCCCAAGTTCTTGCCATCTGTATCCTACCTTGGGGAAAGACAGCTTTAAGGGCCTGATCACAGCACAGGAGGGACCTGGCTAGTTGCTGATGGGAGCGAGGAAGCATGGCCAGGATCCAGGAAGAGCTTCAAGCTGCCCTTGGGGGAGTGCCCAGCAGCTCCAAGAGCAGCAAGCATACAGGTACATGAGACTCATCTTCCCATAGCCCAGGAAAGAGTTGAGTGACAAGAATGTAGCAGTTTCCCTCAGGAGGGGGACAATCTGCTGTGGCTGAATGAGCCATGGGGCCCGGCTTGGCAAGCAGGAGACCACAGTCAAATTTGTAAATCTGCGCTTCAGATTTCTCATTTTAAGACAAGGACAGCACTGCCTGCTTCCAAAGGAGTTGAAGTGACTTCATAACTAAGGTCTAGCATGTCCCCGTGCCCAGTCCTGTATTTTCTCCCCAGTCTTTCCAGAACGAAACCAAATGAGCCCCAGGGGACCAGATCTCACCGAACAACTGCATGTTCCGTTTTTGGATCCCAGGCACCTGTGAGGTAGCTGGACCAGGGACAGACCTGCAAGGGCAAAGTGTGGCTGGTACAGCTGGCTCCAGGTCACACCCTACAGGGGCCTGGTCACCTGCTGTGGTGGTCCTGCCAGGTTTGCCTGGACCTCCTTGTTCCAACCCCCTGAAACCTCCACTGTCTGGCCACTCCCACAGAGCTTGCCGGGCCTTCTGCCTCTCTGTCCAGAAGGCATTGGGTAGCCAGGTATCCCCTGTCCTTGGCCCCTCACCTCGAAGTGCATGTTCTCTTGCAGTAGCCGGTGGTAGAGAACCTCATCCTCCAGGGTGTGGTAGCCATGTCCCACTCTCTCTGTTTTGAGAACATCCACAGCCTGTGGAGAGGCAGAGAGGAGCTGAGCAGGGCAGCAGAGAGGGGAGGGGCAGGAAAAGGCCCACACCAGCCACTCCTCACCTCTCGCACGACCTCAGCAGAGCCCACCTCCCCAGCATGGACAGTGCGGTGAATGCCACTCTTCACAGCTCCCTGGAAGGAGAAGAGACAAGTCAGGGGTAGCTCTGGGAGGTCCCTAGCAGGCCCTGTCTTAGCCACATTTGGGGTCCGAGTTTTGACAGGCACGACTGTCCCTAGAGTCAGGCTGGGCTACTTCAGCATGGAGTAGTCTGCCTGTCTTCCCAAGTCATGGATCAGCATGGTAGCTCTCATTGATTCTGTAGCTGCTATGTGCCAGCACTGTTTGAAAGGGTTTCTACACACTGATATTCATAAGTAAATACTCAACACCTGTTTTATGGTTGGGTGTGGCTGAAGCTCAAGAAAGTCAAGTAACAGGAACAAGGCCTAACAGGAAGTATGGAGCCAAGAAAGTGGAGGCCCAGAGAGAGGGCAGTATGGCCTAAGGTCACACAGCAAATCCATAGGCCAATGCAGCTCAAACACAGGTCTCCCGATACCATGTAGGAACTTTTCTTTATACCCTGTCCAAGATAGACTTGGGGACTCAGGAAGCCCCAAGCTTGCCATCCAAGCTCCCCCAGAGCCTGCTCTCCCTTCTCAGCCCACCTCATAGGCCTCCACATGGCCTGGGAAGAGGCTGCTTCCTTCAATGGTCTCATCACCAGCCAGGTCGATAGCCACCACGGTATTCTTATGGTACTTCTTACACAGCTCCAACACCTCAAGGGACCATTCTGGGAGAGAGGTCCAATAGGTCATCAAACAGTATGGGGCAGGGCCTCCCAGCTGTGCTGGTGGCCTGCACAAGACAGAGTCCAGCCTTGTCTTCAGATCCTGACTGCTATGTCTCACATACGTGGTCCCCCAAGCCGCAGTGTCCCCCTTCTCAGAGGGATACCAACAGCACTGTACAGGGTCATGATGCTCTGTGGAGGCCATGTGTATATGGTGCTTTGGTCAGAGACTGGGCTCAGTGAGTAATGAACAGGCTATTATTCCTTTAGTTGGTATTTACAACACCCAAAGTTGGCTTACTCCCATTGAAAAGATAAACAGCTTGACATTTGGCCCACAGTGTAACTCACATGAATATTGGTATATTGCTAATGTGTGTTAAAAGCCTCAGTTATGATATGAGCCAATAAGATGGCTCATTGGGTATACCCACCAAGCCTGATGGCCTGAGGTCAATCCCCAAGATCCATAAGGTGGAAAGAAAGAACCAACAGATTGTCCCCTGACTACACTCGCACCATGGCATGCAGGTGCCCCCACATCATAAAAAATGTAAAAATAAAGTTATGTTGTATTCACAAAGAATGAATGAATATAGGCCTTGTGTCTTTATGGTTGAG
This sequence comes from Nannospalax galili, assembly GCF_000622305.1. Taxonomy (NCBI): domain Eukaryota; kingdom Metazoa; phylum Chordata; class Mammalia; order Rodentia; family Spalacidae; genus Nannospalax; species Nannospalax galili. The sequence continues at coordinate 3,337,872 of NW_008353921.1, forward strand.
GGGCTTCACCTTTCTCTGCCTATCTGTCAAATAGGGAGTGAACAATGGGGGCCCCATCTCACAGGCCGCTGCAAGGGTTAGAGGAGACGCATGCAGACTGACCATGCCCTTCTGTAGCAGGCCTGGTGGCCTGGCACCAGTCCTTGGCATTGATTCCCACTAATCCTTAGGGGAGTGTGGTCATCCTGGAACAAGGTGTAACTCTGAAGAGGTAGTATGACTTGCCCAAGATCCCAGGATTGGCTCTGCGCAATGAAGTTTGAGCCCTAGAGGTTTGACCACTGTTGGTGACAAGAGAGGCCCTCAGAGACCCAAGAAATCAGACTTATGAAGGAGGATCTGTGGCCCAGACAGGATGGGGCTGAGCTACAGGTCCTGAGGCAGGATCATGGCTTAGTGTTTCTCTCTCATTTAGTTAGGTTCCTTTGGTTCTGAGCTTCCTGCAGGTCACGTGGCTGTCAAGACCCTATCTTCCTGGAGACAGGTGCCACCTGGAGTTCTGAGCCTGCCTAGAGCCTTCTAGTGTCTTTAGAAAGCTCTAGGAGTTGGGGGGGCACTGGGGTGGGCTAGGTATAGCCCTGTGGCTAGGCCAGGCAGTCAGGCAGCTGGGCAGGGTGTGGTGGTACTCACTAGGTTGGTGGCGCATGCAGCATAGGATGGACCGGGCCTTGACCCCAAATGCTTTCTCTCCCTCCTGCAGGCCCTGGTTCACGAGGTCCACAACCTCATCGGGGGTGAGGTCTCCTCTGTGTGGGGAGAGGAGGGAGGACTTGAGGCCAAAGGAAGGCCATGGCCAGCCTGGGCTTGGGACAGGGAGGAACAACATTGACCCTGACCTATGTACTCCAAGGAAAGTCATGATTCCAAATCCTGGCACCTCTGCCCACTTCCTTAGAACTGTCTGGGCACTGCCAGATTCCAGTGTGGGAGGGTCAAACGGCCCTCCCCACCCCTGGATGGAGAGGGGGCTAAGCGTGGGTCTGGTGAATTCCCACTTTTCACATATTAGAATCATGACTCAGAGCAAGGAGGCTTTAAGATACTTCAAGGTACAAGAGGTCCAGGCCAAGAGACAGGGACAGGCCTTCAGAAGTCACCAGCCAAGCTAGGCAGAGCCATGAGCAGTGAGATAACTAAGTGCTTGGCTCAGGGTAGAGCCATAACCCCAAGGAAAGGGATAGGAATCATCCCTCTTATGGCCAAATTGAGCCCCTCTGAAGCAGTGGGCCAAGCAGGGCCGGGGCCCCCAGTAGGCAGTCTACCCTTCTCCTCTTAGGGTTGGGCTGCTCAGACACACTCCTGGCATAGCCCCCTCCAGGGCTGCACTCACTCCGTCTGGTTCCAGGGGATGGGGTCCACTTTGGAGTTGGCCAGCAGGTGTGGGCTGTAGCGCACCTCCACGTACAACACTCCTTCCTTGGCCTTCATTTCCACAAACTCATAAGCGATCCTCTTGATGGCCTCTCTGCAGCCCCTGGAGAGGGAGAAACATGGGTTGGGAACAACAGGAGCAAACCAGGCTGCCCCCAACCCTCTGCATATCAAACCTATTTCCGGCTCCCAATCTCTCACTATCCAACCTCAAGTTCTGGGCACCTGTCAGGTAAGGTCCTAGCCACTTGGCAAATCCTAGCATCTAGATTTCTAAACTACAAACCCATTCTGGCTTCTTGCCCTGGTGTAACCATACTGCCTCTAACTGACAAGTTCATGTTTGTCCTGCACTCTGTTTGCCACACAGCAGTGAGAGCAATCTCAGAAATGGAAACCAGGAGGGCTGGCAATATGGCTTAGCAGATAAAGGAGCTTGTTGCCCATCCTGAACCTGAATTTCATAGGACCAACATGATGGAAGGAGAGAACCAACTCCTGCAAGTTGTCCCCTGATCAACTCATGCTGTGGTACATGTGCCCCCCCCCAAAAAAAAGTGCACTGGGGCCTAAGGGTATGGCCCAATGGCAGAGCATGTGCCTAGAATCCCCCTACCTCCATAATTTTTACAAAGGAAACCAAAGCACACGGCTCCTCTCTTCGAAGCCCTAATAGTTTCTGACCATATGGAAAGACATCATGTTGGACCACACGATGTGATCAACAGCCTCTCTGGCACCTTGCTCCTCACATTCTTTCTCATCAAGGGCAGTCAAGTTTGTCCTCCCCATCTCAAGACATTGGGTTGCAGCCTTCTCAACTGGAGAGTACATTCCTCCAGCATCCTGGCCTCCTGCCTCCCTCTACATAGGGCCAGCTCAAGCTCTCCTACCCCAGGTCTTTAAAGATCACCTTCTCTCTGGGTATAACTTTTCTTCTTGGGCCTAATCAATACCGGACAGTACACAGCAATACTTTATTTTTTTAAATATTTAATTAAAATTTTATTTTATGTGTATGAGTCTATTGCCTGCATGTAGGTAAGTGCACCCATGTCGTGCAATGCCCATGGAGGACAGAAGAGACCATCGGATCCCCTGGAACTGGAGTTACAGACAGTTGATAGTTGCCATGTGGGTGCTGGGATTTGAACCCTGGTCTTCTGCAAGAACAACCAGCGTTCTTAACCATTGAGCCATCTCTCCAGCCCCAGCACATGCTTTCTTTAGGGGATGCTTCCCATCTCCCCTGCCTCCCATGAGGGCCCCTTCAGCTGCCTTCTCATGGCTGTAACCCTTTGCCAAGGGAAGTGCCAAGGACACTGTGACCAGATATCTGTTGAATAATAGATATAAAGCTGGCAGGGAAAATAAAAACCCAAATAGGTGAGTCAGAGGGACTCTGGGATGGGCAAACCTGATCCTTAGTCATGGACTTTTCTTCTGTGTGACCCTGGGTTAGTCAGTTACCTTCTCTGATACCTATGTTGCAGGGCTGTTGTGAGGACAGATGAGTAACACATCAGAACATGCACCTAGACCAGTGCCTGGAGCAGGGCAGAGAAGCACTGCACTAGATCCTCGCCAAAGGCCAATTAATGATCAGGCAGATGCTGAAAAGTGTTTTAGTTGTTGCTGCTGGGTGTGGGCTCCATAAGCAAGGCACAAAGTGACCTGTGAGGGCCTCTGATCAAGTGCTAATGGACTGGGCCTGGCTGGAACTTCCCACCACAAAGAATAGAAACAGACTGGGAGAATGGGTGAGGGAAGGCAGGCAAATTGTCACAGTCCTGAGTGAGAAGTTTGGGGAAATTGGGTCCCCAGGAGGCTTATGAATGGGAGTGGGGACTCAGCTCCGCCACAGGGAGGAGCATGTTCCCTATTGTTCCCAGTTTCAGCTCCCCCATAGCTGTGGTCTCATTTCATTCCTCAAGTGGGTATTGAGCCCTCACACTGAGCCCTGACCCTGAATACACAGTGGGCAGGAGGTAGGGTCCCTGCCCTTCAGCCACCTTCTGCCACAGCAACCGGGCAGTAAAGAAGGAAAGTATCCATCAGACAGTGACAACTCTATAGACACACATAGAGCCAGGAGGCAGTATGGTATGCCACAACACAGTCAGCAAGACCCTTACTAAGAAGGGCCATGAGAGATGTGCAAAAGGCTAGTGATGGGCCTTGAGGGAACAGCATTCCAGGCAGAGGGAACAGCAAGGGCTGAGGACCTGGTGTCAGGATGTACTTAGTGTCCAAAGGTAGGGGAGCAGTGAGCAGCAGGCTGAGGCAGGAACAAGGGCCCAGACCTGACATGTGGTCTTTAACTTTTGCTCTGAGGGACACAGGGAGATACTGTTAAATTTGGGCAGGGAACTTAGGTTTTAAAGTCATAAGACTTTTCTCTGGAACTCTTCTATGACTACTTTTGGGGCTTTTCAGAGCCTAGTAATGGTCCCCACTAACCTGACTCAGGAAAGGACCCAACCCTACTTCCACTTCCCACTCCAGAGCCCAGCCTTCCTTCCCCTCACAGTCCAAAACTCTAAACTAGGGCACAGGAGACCAGGTTTGGATCCTGCTTTGCTCTGACCCCATGTCTTCTCTCAGCCTCAGTTTACCTAGGTCAAGGCCTCTTTCTCTGATATCTGTGATAGCGGCATGAGTCTAGCAATGTCAGGTCCTGAAGGGCAATGAGCTCTCAATGAGACATCCCATAGACTGCCAAGCACAGGGCTTCAGGGAGCAGGGCCTCTTTTGCCTTGTGCCAGGAGCTGCCCCTGGGTGGCATGGGAGATGATGTGCCCAAAGGCACAGGAGAGATTTGCTCAACTGTATGCCACAGCAAGAAGCAAGGCTGCGGTTTAGAGTGCCTTCAGTCCAAGGCCCAGGGTTGGTCTTGGTTTCAAGGATGGATGCCACCCCAGGATACAAGGGTTGGGAGCAACTCACGCGATAGCAGGCATGTAGTAATCAAACTTGGCCAGGAAAGCTGGGAGGGAGATTGGCTTGTCCATGCCAATGACATCAAGCAACCCCTCCACTGTGTCGGCTGGGAGAGCAATCCCTCGCTTCCTGGGAACAAAACAATGAGGATACGATGAGCCCAGGGCAGGATCCAGCCAGCCCTCCTGGGGCAGCATGGAATAGACTCAGAAACCCAAGAGGAGACATGGGAAGGAGCTGGATGGAGTGATCCCTGGGACAGATGGGGAAGCTGAGGTCCAAGGCCTAGAGAGCCAGGCTGGAGGCCTTCCAAGACTTCTGGCCCTAAGCCATGACAAGTCAGCATATCTGCCATCTAAGTACTTAGTGGGCCCAACCACATTTAGCACCCAAGATCAGATGAGACTAGGTGTGTTCAGGGTTGTATAGCGGTAGTCAAGCCAACACATCTCGAGGAACAAACAGATGGGGTGAGTGCCAGGGCAAGCCCAAGACTTTCTCGTCAGGCCCGGGGGCAGGCAGAACCAGCTGGACACATGCCCAAACAGGAGATATCAGGGGCAATGACTACTGTGCAGTGTCACAGTTCCCAGGGGAGGAGCTGGCACCAAGACCACTCCCTCTGCCCTCCTGTGACAGGCACACCACAGTGGCCTGGACTGTCACAGCAGCCTGCCTCATCCAGCATAGGCCTGCTGTGCTGGCCACTCAGCTTAGGGCTCTGTCAGATCCCTGCCCCAATACCCCTGCCTAGGAGCCTCCTCTTTGTAGCAGGATCTCTGCCGCCCTGTCCACTGGAGGAAGCTTATGTGAACTTGGGGTGACCTCCTCCTCCGGCATACACCCTTGCTTTCTCCTCCCATGTGGCTCAGCTTCAGCATAAGGGAGTCACTCATTATTATTTATTATTATTATTATTATTATTATTATTATTATTATTATTATTATTATTATTATTATTATTATTATTATTATTATTATTATTATTATTATTATTATTATTATTATTATTATTATTATTATTATTATTATTATTATTATTATTATTATTATTATTATTATTATTATTATTATTATTATTATTATTATGTGTATATGTATGATGTGTGTGCGTGTGTGCGCGTGTGTGTGTACAGGTGCACATGTGCCACTGAGCATGTGTGGAGGTCAGAGGACAACTTTCAAGGTGGTTTTCTCCTTCGAGTTGGCTCTCTCCTTCTACCATGGGTTCCAGGGATGGAACTCAGGTTGCCAGGCTTGCAGAGCAAGTGCTTTTACCCACCGAGCTATCTAGTCCACCCAGTGTCTCTAATTTTAATATAAAAGGATGCCTTCAACCTACCATGAAGCCCTGGGTTTGATCCCCAACACTGCATAAACCAGGTGTGGTGCCACACACCTGTCATCCCAGCACTTGGGAGGTAGAGGTAGGAGGATCAGAAGTTCAAGGTGGCTACACCTTGGCTACACAGCGAGTAGGAGGCCAGCCTGGGCTACATGAGACCATGTCTCAACAAACAAACCCTGGAAGTGAACAGCCTCAAGGAGATGAGAGGATGTTGTATTCCTATAACAAGAATGTCCCCTTTTAAAAAACATCAAGGGGATCAGACTACAGCTGCTCAGCATGCAGAAGACCCTGGGTTCCATTCCTAGCACACCAATAAAATAAAATAATCCCCTCCCCTGTGGGTGCCCAGTAGGCACCACCAAGGTCTTCCTGCTCCAGCCTGTGGGCCAGTCTGTCACAACCCTCACTAGCCTCAGATCCCCATAACACACCGTGGGGAGATGGTGCCCCTGATGTGGTCTTGGCACACAGAGGACAGGTGCTCAGTGTCATCTTGTCCCCACAGGCTGAGCTTCTTGCTGCTGCCCAGACTGCCTCCAAGTCACCCTCCTAAGGCCATGCTCAGCCATGGTGGTCCTGCAGAGCCTGTAGGGGGACAATCTGCTGACTGCGTTCAGAGACAATGATTCTGACTGCAGCCCCACAGCACAGCCGTAGGATAGCAAGGGTGTGGTAGGTACCTGGAGACAGTCTATAGGCAGACAGGAGGTCACTGCCAGGGTCAAGGGAGGAACAGCAGTGGCTTAGAGCACTGTAGTGATGGGCATCAGAGGGTGGCCAGATCTCCAGCCCACAGGGTGGTGAAGGACCCCAGAAAGGAGGTAAGAGGCTCCATGAAGGGTGTACTCCCAAGAGCTGGAGGAAGAAGAGATAGCTGCCAACAGTCACCACGACGGGCTGCCGGCTTAGGCCTAGGGCGCCACAGGTGAGGGCCTCCCATCTGCTTTCTCCTTCCAGCTGCTCTACCTGGCCCTCCATATCTGAGTCCCTTCCTGCAAACTCCAGGGCAAACCCCAGCCAGGATCTGCTGTTGTCACTCAGGGCCCACTGAGGTAGCCTGAGTGGAAGAATCACATCAGCCTCCCACTGAAGGCTCTCTGCCCTTCCCTTTCCCTCTACCCAACCCTGGACACTCATGCCTTCTTGTACCTGCTAATGAGAATTCTGTGACCCCTTAATAAGGCTTGATTAAATCCCTTCTCAGTGTCCCACCCAAATGATCTCAGCAGGGCCCTGTGGCAATACCTAACAGCTCCAAGTGGGCAAAGGCCAGATAGAGATAAGGCCGAGACGTCCCCCTTACATTGGAGGCATAAGATGCTAATAATATCTTGAAGTGGCATTTATGGAGCTCTATTGTATCCTGAGCTAAGTGTGTTTCATGTCTTACTTTCACCAAAGCTTCTGGTTGCATGATGGGACATGGACTCTGCCAAACCCCTGGGCTGAAACTGCCCTCTGCTCATGAAAAGCTCTTGGCTGCATGGCTCCTGTTCACCATCTGTAAAGTGGGAAAGCAAAAGAACCTCCCTCCCTCCTGGTGAGAGGAGTCACTAAGTGAATCCAGGGAGGCACAGCCAAGGCTGTGTGTTTATGTCACACAGCTGAACAAAAAGTACGTCCCAGGAGAGGAAAGAAACATGGCAACAGGAAGAGACTGCCTAGCAGAACTCCCCCAGGGAGTTGAAAGCCATGCTCTGGAACTGGGGACAAACACCTCAGGCACACCCGGGCACCTAATAAGACTGGCACATGCCACAGAGGTGGAGCTGAGGCTAGACACCAGAGACAATAAGGGAAGGCCAAGTCCTTGCTGTTATAGGGAACTGTAACAGCAAAGGAGTGAAGGATGCTGGAAGGGGCCCTTGCCCTGACCACTTGAAGTAGAACCGTCTAGGTTCACCTCCTACGTCCAACCTGTGGAGGCCAGAGTGGAAAGGTCCCAACACAGCACCTTCTTCCATCAGGGGCTTGTTTGACTCCCACACAGGGGGATGAACAGAACTCTGGGAATCTCAGGGAAAGGGGCTAAGAAGAGCTGTGGATTCCACTGAATTCTGCAGAGGATGGCTGCTGTCCATGGACTTACTTGGCAAAGTATAAGATGGTTTCTGGCTTGATGGCTCCATCTAGGTGGACATGAAGTTCCACCTAAAAGGGAGAGGAAGAGAGAGAGAGAGATTGAGATTTATGAAACCTGAGAAACCCTTCAGAAGTCACTTTTACTGTATACTTAAACTAATATACTTTAAAATATTTTTTATTATTTTTATGTGTATGAGTGTATTGATTGCATGGATGTGCACCCTTGTCGTGCAATGCCCACGGAGGTCAGAAGAGGGCATCACATTCCCTGGAACTGGAGCTGTGGATGGTTGTTAGCTGCCATGTGGGTGCTGGGAACTGAACACAAGAGCAGCCAGTGATCTTAACTGCTGAGCCATCTCTCTAGCCCCCCGATATACTTCTTAAATTTTTTTTTAACCTCTTAAATTTTTTTTTTTTAACCTCTTAAATTTTTTATTCCCACAATCTTGCTTAATCTCATCTGTGTGTGTTTTGGGGAGGACCAAGTGCCATCACTGTTTCCTTTACAGCTGAGGACACTGAGGTTCAGAGAGGTTAAATACCTCGTGAAAGATACACAGGAAGCAAGTACTGGAAACAGGAGCCTAACCCTGTACCTTAGCCACAGGTGGGAGCAGCAGACCAGAACCCAAGCCCAATTCCAAAGTTTGTGATCTTAACCATGAGGCCAGTTAGGGTCCCATGGGGACTACTGAATTTCAGCCACTATACAAGGGACACTTTCAGCTACCTTGCTTAACTAACTCTGAGTTTAACAGAAAGACCTCACTGCAGACTCTGTGTTAGTGAGTCATCTGTATCTCACACCTCAAAAATCAAGTTCTAGGGTCTGGGGAGACAGCTCAGTCAGTAAAGTGCACAGATGTGAGGACCAGAACCCATATAAAAAACCAGGTGTGGCCAGGTGTGGTGGCACACGCCTTTAGTCCCAGCATTCCGGAGGCAGAGGCAGGCTGATCTCTGTGAGTTCCAACCAACCTGGTCTACATTAGTAAGTTCCAGGCCAGGTAGGACTAGAGGGAGACCCTGTCTCAGAAAAGATCAAACAAAACAAAACAAAAACAAAAACAAAAAACTAGGTGTGGTAGTATACACTCGTAATCCTAGAATGGGAAAGTAGATATAAGGATCCCTGGGACTCACTGGCCAGACAGATTAACCTAATCAATGAGACCCAGCTTCTTAAAAAAATAGGGTAATGGGCAAAGCATGGGGGCACATAGCTTTAATCCAAACACTTAGGATGCAGTCAGGCTTCACCATCACAGAGACTATAGGACAGAACCACCCAGGGGGGCTCTTGTGACCACAGAGATGGGACATCATGTGAGAGCAGAAAAACCAGCAAAGGCTGTGAAGCTGGCTAGATAGGGAGGCTGTGAGAGGCTACCACAGTCAAGAGCTTGAGGCTGGAGGCTAGGACCAGGCACTGATTCAAGCCAGCACTTAGTGCAGGGGAGACAGAGATTGGAGAAGAGAGTCCAGTGATGGGAGCAGACTGAAGGACATGGCAGGTAGAGGCCAGGCCACAAGGCATCAAGGGGAAACAGTGATCTCCCTGAGTCAGTAGGTTGGACCCAGCCATGGCCCCCAAAGTTGCCTGCATCTCAATCCCCAGAACTGGTAACCAACCTTAGCAAGAGATGGAATTACCCACAATCTTGGAAGGAAAGAGCTCATCCTGGACTCCTTGGGCAGACCCTAAATGTACTATCCTGACCTGGTACCAGAGATGGAAGAGTTGCTGCTCAGGACAGGAAGCAGCAACATGACCACAGAGGTAGAGGTTGGAGTCATCTAGTCACAAGACCAGAACACCTAGTACCAGGAGAGACTGGCAAAGCTAGGGGCAGAGCCCCTGAGCCTTCAGAGTGAGTAAGGCCCACCTAGTACTTTGATTTTTGACTTCTGACATCCAGAACTAGGGGAGGGGTAACGTCCTTCCATTTTTTTTTTCGCAATGCTGGGAACAGAATGCAGGGCATTCCGTGGTTTTTAAACCACTGAGTATGTGGTCACTTGTTACAGGGGTCACAAGAATGTCATATAGCCAGGTCAAGGCTAGGAGGACAGAAAGACACCCCTGAGTCCAAGAACACGGGCTCTGGGAACCCACTGAGACATGGAGGAAGCTTTGGAAAGTCATCCATGCCTGTCGCAATGCTGGGAACAGAATGCAGGGCATTCCGTGGTTTTTAAACCACTGAGTATGTGGTCACTTGTTACAGGGGTCACAAGAATGTCATATAGCCAGGTCAAGGCTAGGAGGACAGAAAGACACCCCTGAGTCCAAGAACACGGGCTCTGGGAACCCACTGAGACATGGAGGAAGCTTTGGAAAGTCATCCATGCCTGGGCTTCACCCCAATCAGTTTCACCTCAGTAACTAGGATATGTGCAGGCATAATTGTACTTCTATATTTTGGGGGTGCTAGGGGATGGAGTCCAAGGCTCCAGGGCCTCAAGCATGCTAGTCAAGCACTATACTATTAAGTCATACCCTGAACCCTGTTTTGTATTTAAAATACATTTAATCCCAGCACTCAGGAGGCAGAGAGAGGCAGGCGGGTCTCTGTTAGTTTGAGGCCAGCCTGGTCTCCATAGTGAGTCCAGGCCAGCTGTGGCTATAGGGAGACCCTGTCTCAAAAAGACCCTCCCCTCAAAATTGTTTTGAACTTGCAGTCAAGGTTGAGGACAGTGGTCCACAGTCTCAGAATCCTGAGGCCCAAGTAGGAACAGAACCCAGACAGAGGACAGGCATGGATGAGTGGGAGTATAGAGTGGAGACGGTCTGCATTCTTCTGAATTTTACTTCTGAATGGCTGACAGATGGCCTGGGAAGGGACAGGAGGTCGAAGTGGCTCAGAGAAGTTTGTTTCTTTTTGAAGGTGGGAGTGAGTTGGTTACATTTAATCACTGGTGAGGCAACAGAGGTGAGAGCGGTTACTGAAAAGGGGAAGGAGGGTTAAAAGGCAAAACCAGGCCTGACCTGTAATGGGTCAGGGCAGGGTCACTGGGGACCATCAGTGGGCATCAGGGTTCTGCAAGGTCTCTCTGGGGAAAGTACTCAAGTGCCAATGCAAGATGCTCCCATAGGGCATTCTGCTCTGGTATAACAGCAGCAATGGTCAGGGTGGGACTGTCCCATCTGCCAGGCTCCAAGAGATCACCATGGCAAGTTGCAGGCAGATAGCCTTAGAGCCAGAGCTAGAAACATCCTTGCCTTACACAGCCTGTCCTGCTGACTGAAGCAAGAGTACTTCTGAGGTCAGAGTCACAAGCTGTGATGACACCCAGGGCTTCGAGGTAAAGAAAAGCAGATAGCAAGGGGCACAACATAGAAAGAAGGTCCAGAAAGGTGCACTTGAAGGAGCAAAAACTCTCAGGGCAGAGTTGGTGAGTGAGAAGCAAGAAGCAGGAGAGGGAGGTGGCTCCCTGCTGAGGGGACTGCGGGTGGGTGCCCAGGATCTCAGAGTCAGGAAGCCTGATGGGAATTGCTTGCAGAGATCCAAGCGTTTTCCACGGAAATGTTTTCAATAGGGAAGCCATCTTTTAAAAGCTTTTCCGGCTTCCAGGGTGAAGGGCAGGCTGGGAGGAAGCCTGGACAGATTTGCTAATATCATTTCCAGACTAGAGCTGAGTACTGTTCAGGGTGTGCACCCTGCACAGTAGGTGCTTATGAGCAGCAGTTCAGTATACAACAACAGCTCCTGCAGGAGGGCCACACAGAACCAGGCAAAGAGGCCTCTGAGCAGGGGCAGCAGAGCCAGCCACTCACCATGCCTCATAGAGGCTGCCTACAAGAGGGTGTGTGGCAGAAGCGGGAACCATCTCCACAGGCACCCCAGGTTGAGGCAGGCCTCCCACTGAAGTTTCCAGAAAGCTGCTATGGAGACGACAATCCGCTACCCTAGATGACTGTAGAGTACAGGCTTGGAGACTGAGGTAGGGACCCTGCCCTCCTGGCCCTGTTCTGGGAAAAGGAACAGCCAGAGTCCAAGATGTGAGTGTCTACTATGTACATATCACAACCTTAAAGGCAAGGACTCCACATCCATTTCTTACCTAAGAGGAAACTGAGGCCCAAGAAGTGTCTAAAGACTCAGAATGAGTCAGGGATGGGGGTGGAATTTGAATCCAGGTCTGGTTCTTGAGCTCCTAACCACTGTCCTGCGGGCCTCCCTGCAGACAGGATGAATGACAGCAACAGTGCTGAGAATTACAGAGCTGCCGCTGTCGCTGTTTTCTCTTGACCTCTAGGCAAGGTTCACATTAGCCCTAGTGACAGTCATGGAAATGGACTTGCAAAGCAAAGCCTGGGGAGGTTCAAGGACCTTCCCAGACCTACAGACTGACAGTAGCACAAAGCTGGGGCCCAAGTCCTTTCTGCCTCCAAGTCCAGGTCCTGCCCACAACCACAGCACCACCAGGGCCTGGCACCAAGCCTGTGCCCAGCCTCCTGACCTCTCTGGAGATGTTTCGTGCCCCCTCCCTCTGCACTCACTCTACAGGGCTAGCTCACAGTTGATCCACGATCTGTCAGAGCTGCAGGATGCTCTCTTCGGGCTGATGGAACAGGAAGCAGCTCAGCCACCAACAGATATAGGAACTGAGGAACGCACTAAGACATGCGAGCACATAGGTAAGGTCCAGAGATGCACATTCACAGCCCCCAGCCTCCCAGGTCACAGGACTTGTGTTTGGCCAGGTGCTCCTGTATCTGACTGAGGATCACAGGCTCAGAGAGCAGGCACAGCAGGCTGCCCACAAGGCAAGCCTGATCAGACATGTGCCCAGCTTCCAGTCCCCTAAACACACAAGTCTGCTCTGTTTTCACCCCACTTTTCTGTCATTATTGCACGTTGGTCCCCTCAGCAGTTTACTGAGAGTGAAGACTTACTTGTCTGTGTCACCTGTTGTGTCCCGAGTCCTAGAATAGCACCTGGCTTAGCAAAAAGTACTCTGGGTCTGTTGACTGTCACTGAGCGCTCTCTCCCGCTCCTGTCTAAAGTCAGCAATGGAAGGTTCTCCCCCACCATGGAGAAGGGGCTGACTTCTCTATCCTGAGCCTGGTGGAGAATCCAGGAACACAGAGCAGCCAGAGTTGTCTGGCCAACCCTGGGCCCTGAGCACTGTGGCCAGAACCCAGCAGAGCCACAGTCCACTGCCAGCCCAGCTCCTCCTTTGTAGCTCTGCTCTCACCAATGATTTGGGTGGGGCAGGGGGCATCGCCTCATGTCCTCTGACCTCTCGGGTGACTTTTAGGGTGAAATTAAGAAACAAGGCAGCCCTGGGCCAATGAACTGTTTCGGCTCCACCTCCTCCAGGAAGCCTTCCAAACTGGGCCCTTTCTAGGATCCTTCAGCTACAGTATGCAGACCAGAAGAGGCCAAGAATCCCCTCAGTGTTTCCTGCAACCTTGGGGCCTGGTGCAGCTCTCCACTACTGTTTATGAGCCAGCTGAGAAGTTTCCCAGCCAGCAAGAAAGAACTCCTTCTGAGGGAGGTCTTGTGATTCAATAGCCTAAGGATGCCCAGTTATCTCCACTTTATGGGTGAGATGATTGAGGCTCAGAGATTAAGGAACTTGACTTAGGTAATAAAAAATCTACTGAGCTTCAGACTAACGAACACCACAGCCAGGAAGTTGTGTGCCTAAGACCGGAAATCTTTACCCGGGCAACATGTTCCCTGAATCTTATAAGGCAAGGTGCGAGGCAGATGATGGGGAAGTCTGACCAGGATGATCAGTAACCATGGTGATGCTATTCTATATCAACAGTAGCTATCAGTGGCATGCCAACACTGAGCCAGCTTATGTCTGTGAGATGAGTACAGGTAGAATTCCTATTTAAACTGAGGCACAGTGAAGTTAAGTAACTCATCCAAACTCTCTAACTCATTAAGTGGGAGATCAGAACTTGACTCAGACAGCCTAGTCCTGGCCCTGGCACGTAGGTTACACACCCCTACAGCTACTCTGGGGCCTGGCTCACCTTTGCCCCTAGCCTCATGGAAAACATAGCGTAGCATCCAACCTCACTTTGGACACCCCTGGCTAACTCTGTCTAAAGCTATCCCACAGTGCTACCTTCCCCCACCCCAGGGAGCATCTTAGGACTCTCAGGACACCTAGGCAGGTGGACAAGTCTCTTCCAGCTTGCAGGGCCACCTCCTAGGCTGAGGCTGGATGTGGAGTCAGGAGGCTAGCTGGTCTCTCTGACACCCTGTGTACCCACAGACCACTTCCCTTCTCCGATCCGTGCTTCTACATCTGTCAAACAAAGGCTTCCATGAAACCAAATCTCCTCTCTTCCCCCTCGAGTGCCTCCCCACCAACTGCCATTGAAGTCAGAATGAGTGAGACTGCCTCTTCCCAGGGGTAATTTTGTTTCAGCAGGTGGCTCTGGTAACTGAAAGACGTGAAGAGCCTCAAAAAGTGCGCCTGGGGTTTTATCTCCAGAAGACAAGGTGACGGTGACACCCAGAGTGGGGAAGCCTCACAGAGTCCACAGCTGCAACCCCCAGAAGGGAGCATCTCAAGAGCCTGTGCTCCCCACTAGGACTGTAGAAGAAACCATCCACGTATGGATTTCCCCGAGACCCTATAGCTGGTTTCTTCATCCTATCCTACAACCCTGGTCTGTCTGAAGGCCCAAACCAAGGCACTAATTCTAACTCCTTGCCCCATAACACCCTCCCCCACAAATGGAAAGGGCAAATTGGCAAAGCAGTAAATAGCAAGTATTTACTTCAGTTTTAGGACGATCTAAGTTCAAGCCCAGCTCTGCTGCTTTCTGGCTGTGTGACTTTAGCAAGTTCCTTCCCCTCTCTGAGTCAGTTTCCTCCAATGTAAATGAAAATAATGGGACCCAGAGGCCTGTGGTGAACATATCATGAGTTATATATGCAAATCAGCTAGAACAGTGCTCAGTACAGAGCAAACATTCAAATGTGAAAGAGCAAAGGTGCACTGGTTCATGCAATATATGAAAAAAGGGCTAGTTTAGAAGCCGAGCCTTCTCAGCCTGGGCCAGTTCCCTTGTACGCTGGGATGCAAGATGCACAAATTTTGTGGTACCCAGAACCACTCCAGAAATCCTCAGCTCTCAGTACAATGATAGGCACAGGGTCAGCTTGGATCTTCAAGACACAGACCATCTGGGAGCCACTAGATTTTTCTAGCCCTGCTCCACATAGACACTGATGAAGGCCACTGGTCCATACATATACATACACTCACCCACTTTCTTCTGTGCCCAGCAAGTGCTCAGGAACGGTTTGCTAGGTGCACAATCAGAACAGGTACCTACACTCTTGCTCCTCAAAGCAGGTTGATGGGCCAGCATTGTTAGCACTGCCTGGGAGCAGTACAGCAGCATCTAGGCCCTACCCGGACCTCCTTAGTCACAGTCTACACAGTCAAAACCAGGCGACTTGAGTGCATGTTAAAGTCCGGAAGGTCGAAACAGGGAGGTGCTCAGTGGGTAAATCGCTTGCCGCACAAGCATGTGGATCTGAGCTTTAATTCCCTGAATCCACATAAAAACATAAGGAGTGGTGATGCAGGTCTGTAATTCCAGTGTTCCTATAAAGGGTTAACGGGATGCAGAGACCGGAGAATTCCTGGAAGCTCACGAGCCAGTCGGTTTGGCATACCAGTGGTAAATGACAGAGACCCTGTCTCAAACACGGTAACATGAGGACCAACACCTGAGATTGTCCTCTAACCTCCACATGTGTGCCGAGGTACATGTGTGGCCACACTCATACACATTAACATGTACACACACATTAGAAAAAAAAAAAACAATTCTGGAAGGCACCACCCTTCTCTGCCTTCTTGAAGTTGTCCAGGCCCTGGGTCCCAGCTGACAGTAGGCTTGGGAAAGTTAAAGAACCCAGCAAAGGTCCCTGTCCCTAGAGGTAGGCATGGAATCAATTCCCAAGATCTGCAGAGGTCTCCCAGGAAAGACTTAGGGACATGGGATTTCAGGGGGATTTTCTGTTTGTTTGTTGTCTGAAACAGGGTCTTGGTATATAGCTCAGACTAGCCTGGAACTCAAAGACCTCCTGCTTCAGCCTTTCCCAAGTAGCAGAAATTACAGGTATGCCCCTTGGTGCCCAGCTTAGGGAATGAAACTTTGAAACCAGCTCCCTACCTGGACTCAACCCCCAACCTGGCTATCTTGGGTCTAGTTAAGCTCTTGGCATCTGTTTCCAGTCTGTACACCTGACTACCTCCCAGGGTGCCTGCCATTATCATCAAATGTATGTAGTTGCATTTAGGCCACGGTCTGCCAGACCCACCAACCCTCAGTGAGTTTCAGTTGGCGAAACTCAGTTACACTGGCAGGCCGGGAGCTAGGTCTGGTCACAGTGGCTCCTTCCCACTTCTCATGTCAGCTGGAACAGCATCCCTCCCTCACCATGACATGAGACTTATCACACCTCAGACACAACAGCAGACACTATTTTTCTGCCCAAGCTTTGCCTTTAAACATTCAGACAACCATGTCAGCAGCTGGATCCGATTCCCCAGGTGCAGCATCTGAGGCCCTGAGGGAGGAAATGACCTGCCTCTATGAATCAGATGACAGTACAGGGAATCCCAGCATTGATCCCCACAGAGCTGGTACTAAAACATTCCAAGGATACAGGTGCATACAGCAGGTGCCATACATGTGTGTTCTGTCATTCACCCCCCAGCTCCCACCACTGTCAATCAACGGGCTTTGTCTACTGCCTTAGGTTCACTTCTTCCCTTGACCAAAGGCAGAGAATCTAGAGCATTAAAAGAAAAAAACAAAACAAAATAAAAGAACAACAACATCACCACCTTCACAGCAAGAGGCACTAAGGATGGGCAGGGATACCAGATCACACCTACAGGAGGCACAGATGAGGCAGGGGGGTTGCCCTGCACTCTTAATCTCTAGTTTCTGACAGGAAGGAGCACAGCATGTTCCCTGTGGTGGGACCATGAATGATGGAGTGCATACCTGCCTGCCCTCCCTCTCCACGCCACACATGTGTGCACACACATGTCCACATACATACACATTGGACTGTCATCCACAGGTGTTAGGTGTCTGCATCACCAGGTGGCCTGTTTCTTGGAGGGGTAAGCTGAGGCTGCTTGCCTCTGAATTCCCCCACTGGGCCCTCAGTCTTGCACTGATGGCCTGTTCACACAGCCTGGCTGACTCCTGGGTCCTGTCCTCTGGATAGACTCTGTAAAGACTGCAAAGCTGGCCTTAGGGGCCTGGACCCTTGCTGACTACCACTGTTCCCAAGAAGCTGCAGCTGGTGGGTGGAGAGACAAGGGGCTCTCCCTCGGGGCCAATGGCTTTGGCTTAGCTCCAGTGAACTCTATTGTGGCCAAAGGCCCAGGGCCCCCAGGGTGGTGAGGGGCCCCTCCTCCAGCTCCTAGCCCCCCATGTGGGGGAGGGGCCGGCCCGCTGCTCTCCTTTCTGCTTGGCTCACCCATCTTCCCACGGGTGCATTCGTAAACCTGGGCTCCCTGAGCCATCATTAAGTTGTATAAAGCCTTTCACCGACAGCGTCATTCACCACAGCTGGTGAGCCCGGGGCCCATTCTACTGAGGTTCGGGGGACATCATGTCCCCACCCAGGCTCCCTCAGCGGCGCGGCTCCACCACACTAGGTGCCCATTTGGCAGACAGCGAGGCTGAGACCCAGAGGGACAGGTCAGAGGTAGAAGCAGAACCCGAAGGCCAGCCAGAGGCGCTCCTGGCCACATTGCCGCCCATTCGACATCCCGGAGGCAAGCCGAGGCCGGGGCCAAGGGAAGACCCCGGCAGGAGCCGCGCTGTGCTCCTAGGAGAGGATGCCCAGGGCCAGCCCCCGCTGAACCCCAGGCAGCCCGGGATCCGAACCCCGGCCCGAGCCCGACCGTGCTCACTTTGGGCTTGTCGAAGGCGGGCGTCTGGGCCATGGTGCTGAGCGTTCCGCAGAAGCTGTCCGGGTGGCCGCTGCCTTGGTGTCGGACCGCTTCCCCAGGACCCTCTGTGACCGCGGCCCGCCACGCTTCTCTTAAC
>NW_008353921.1:3355821-3444684 GCF_000622305.1 Nannospalax galili
GCAGACGCGCCCCCAGCCGCCTCGCCCAGCCCTGGCCCCCTCAGCCCCCTCCAATCCCGTCCAGCCCCCTCCAGGCCCCTCGAGCCCTAGTCCCCTCCAGCCCCCTCCAGGCCCATCTAGTCCCTCCAGCAGCACTGAAACGTGCCCCGCAACCTGGGCTCCTACTGTGTGCAGGCTGGAGCTGGAGGCAGGAGCCCGGAGGCCTTAGAATGCTCCTTGGGGCTGCGCGGTCAGCCACAGGACAGAAGCCTGTGATTGGACAGACTTAGGAGTTCCTACGCTGCTGGAACTCAGCAAGAGAGGGTGGGTGGGGTGCAAAGGACATTCGTTCTGTGTGTGAGACAGTCCAGGGAGCTAGGGATGAAAGGATACTTGGATGGTTGGAGATACAGGGGGACAAACCGGGACACAGTTCATCTCTCCTGGGGCAATTACACTGGAGAAACCTGCCCACATGTAGAGACTTGATTCAGAATGTTCATACACCTACACTGTCCATCCACAGGCAAGCCAGCAAATACACCGGACTGTTCATGAAATATCATGCAGCTGTGACATCAAATAATAGCTTTCAGCATCTGATCACAACAAATATCTCAGAAACAACATTGGGGGGGGCAGTAAGATGCAGAAAACTTAATACACTATGATGCGTCTTTTAAAACATAAAAACAAAACTCAAAATATTAATGTTTAGCCATATACATCAGTGGCAAAAATAATGGAAATCAAGGGAAACACAAATATGAGAACTGTTATCCTAGGGGTGGGGCAGGGTGAGCCAGGAAGACCTGGGTACATAGGATCATTAATTATTGGCAGAGTTCCAGTACTGGGTGAGATACAGGTTTCATTTCTTTTATAAATAAACAAGTCTGTAAATAAGGGAGGAAGACAGGATAGGAGAAGGCAGAGGCCAGCTGATGAGGTGGCAGCTAGATCATGTGGGGCCCATGCAACACAGTGAGGCTTGGTTCGTTCCCTGAGCCTGTTGGGAAGTAGGGTTTTAAGTGGTTTCAAGACAGCTTCAAACTTTTATTTTGGAAAAAAAAAAAAAAAGTTCTTCAGCTACTCATAGTCCAGAAAGTTATCCAGTCAGCATCACAAGCAAGCAGGTTAGAAACCTGAACTCTTGGGTCCCTCCCAGGCCTGCAGAGGGAGACCGTGTTCTAAAGATCCTTAAGCAGCTTGTGTGCACCCTGCAGATGGAGATACCTGGGCACCCTGATGTGAGGCGACAGCATGACAGGGGCCCTCAGGGAGGGTGATAGATCAGGAAGGAGCAGTTGTGGTCTGGGTGGGAGATGGTGGGGGACTGTAGGACCGGATGGCAGATTCTGATTCATTTTACATTTAAGGGGTAGAATCAGCTGGACTTGGAGTTTGTTGTAGGTGGGAAGGAGAAGTGGGGTAAAAATGATTCTTCTAAGGATATAGGGCTACATAGTGAGACTCTGCCCCCTCCCCCAAATCCTAACATGTAGAAATTTCACTGTAGCTTTGTGTGAGATTTCTTTGTTACGCAGAATAATAAATGGCAACACTAATGTGTGGGCACTCCCTTGGTACCAGCCCAGTGCCCCCAGAAGCACTTTATAAACATTCCATTTACCTTGTCTCACACTTGCACGGCAGGAACTGTTTTTTTTTTTTAATTTATTATTTTTATGTGAATCAGTGTATTGCCTGCATGCAAGTGTATCTGTGTCATGCAGTGTCCATGGAGGTCAGAAGGCATCGGATCCCCTGGAACTAGAGTTACAGATGGTTGTTAGCTGCCCTGTTGGTGTTGGGACTCAAACCCACCTGGGTCCTCTGCAAGAGCAGCCAGTGCTCTTAAACTTGGAGCCATCTCTTCAGCCCCTCTCCAAGGTCAATCCCACTGCTTCCCATTCCAGAAAGCATAAACTGCCTGGTTAACCCACTGGTCCACTAAAGGTGACAAGCTTTGTGCTATTCTTCCCTTTGTACAATGGAGTGTAGTTTTTGGCTTCTTGCCCTGGGCTGGCCTGTGTAGCTGTTAGGCCACCTGGGCTTCCTTGTGTGGAGGGATTTGGGGGTCTTGCAGCTTCTCCTGGGCCCTCTTGATTTTTCTGTTTGGGAACCCAAGCCACCAGAAGACACCAACATCACGGTGTGAGTTTAGCTAACTCAGCTGGCAACTGACCCAAGCCCCACTTTTCAGCCACCCCTGACCCCTGACATCCATTGTGTTAGTAAAGCAACTTGTGCATCAGATCAGAAACCTGATTTCAGTCAGCAGAGCAGAACTGCCCAGCAGAGCCCAGCCTACAGTCTTTACTTACAAAACTGTGCCGGGTGTTCCTGTCAGCTACCATATTTTAGGGTAGGTGACAGGAACACTCTTACCTGCCACAGCCTTTCAGGTCTGTACCTTGGTCTTACTCCATCCTAACCAGATCTGGAACAGCTTCTCCTAGAGCCCAGATTATTGAAATTCTGCTTTCTAGACAGATCCAAGCTACAGGAAAACAACTGAGCTGTGTTTGTACACCTCACCACTGGGCACATACCCCCCCACTTCTGCCAATGCTCTGTGCCGTGTGTGTCTATAACATTGTAGACTGTTTCCCTGTGGCATAGGCAGGGAATCAGATTGCAGGAGGGAGAAGCTGGGATTCTTATTTCCTCCTCCCCCTGAGACACCAGGGAGATTGTTTCTGGCAAGGTCACAGCTTCTGGTAGGCTTCCTCTCTCTACCCTCCCCCCACAGCTCCCCTCTTGCCCCTGTCTCCAAGGCAACAGCCTCAAGAACTCTACCACTTGCTGCTGCCTTCCCTGGACTCTGGGTTAGGGATTTCCTAGGTCTTGAGAGAAAGTTTGGGGTTTATTTGGAAAGAGATCTCAGGAAACACTGGGAGGGAAACGGGGGGAGGGGAGGCCGGGGGGGGGGGGAAAGGGAAGTGGGTGAATCCAAATCCAATAACAGGGAGATTACTGGCCTGAGGTCTCAGTGCAGTTTCTCTGGGAGATGATAGAAAACATGGCACAGAGTTAACCCTGAGACTCCAGGGTTGGGGGCTTAACTCTCCTTGACTATCAGGTATGTGTGTTTCTTATTTTGCAGTACCAGGGATCAAACCCCATACTTCTCAAGTGCTAGGCTAGGGCTGTACCCCCAGTTTCCCTTTTGCTATTGTTTGAAAGCTGCTTCCATTAACTTCTTTTTTTTAATTATTTATTTTTACTTTGTGTGTGTTTCACCTGCATGAATATAAGTGCACCACTGTGTGCAATGCCAGTGGGGGCCAGAAGAGGGCGTCAGACTCCCCCCACCCCTGGTACTGTAATTCTGGATGGTCGTGAGCCATCATGTGGGTGCTGGGAACTGAACCAGGGTCCTCTGCAATGCTCTTAACTCCTGAGCCATCTCTCTAGCTCTCCATTAACTTCTTGATGTGCTTAGTTAGTTCAACATAACTGGCTAAGCTTGTTTGCGGCTGAATTAGTACCAGCAGCAGAGAGGGGACACTGAGGTGTCAGTGGGAAACCTTGTAGAGTGGTGCTGAGATCACCTGGTCAGCACACAGACAGCAACACCTGCCCACATGTTTATAGATAGTCCCTTTGCTAAGCTTTCCTCCCTTACTCTCTTTGAGTGTGTCACCTGGCCCCTGCCTGGTATCTGAGTGATACAGGCTGGCCTTGAGCTCTACATGACACACAGCAGGCCAGTGTATACCAAGAGTTGGAGGAGGGATAGAGAGAAAGATGCCCTCCCTCAAATGCATTCTGCACACAGCACGCAGTTTGTGACTGAAGCCACTGAAGTGGGCTCTCAAGTATGCAGGGACTCTGACTCTCATAGCCTCCTTGAAACCTAGCTCAAGGCCTAATTCAAGTGGGGCATGTATTCCCAGTACTTGGAAGGTGGAGGCAGGATTGCTGCTAGCTTGCGCTACAGGGTGAGACCTTGCCTCAAATAAGTATGAATCTGATTCAGCTAACGAATTGTATAATGAAAAAAAAAAATGCTCAGGAGTAATCTCTTCATTTAAACCAAAAATTAGGCTTTGACAAGCATCAGTAACTCGATAGCTAAACATCAAATGTAACAAAGTTTGAAGAGAAAAAGCTTTTTAAAAACTTAAAAAAAAAAAAATCAGGTTTTCAAGGGTAACTCTAGTAGCACATAGTACATTACAAGTATCTGGCCCAGAAGTGGCCTCACAGTTCTTGTTCCTGCAACAGCTCTGGTGCGAGTCCTTCTGGGACTCAAGCTGAATTTATAGCACGCAGGATTCAAGGTAGCCAGCTATGCCAGTGCACGTGGCCACACTGAGTTGCAGGGGTCCTGGGAAATGTAGTTCAGTAGCATCTAGCAGTCTTCTGGAGTGGAAATGTATCTTCTCCAGGAAGCCTTTTTGCTTCCCTTCCCAGGAAACTTGTTACCATCTTTTGATATCAAAAAATTCCTGTGAGGGTCTGAAGAGATGGCTCAGTAGTTAAGAGCGTGCACTGCTCTCTCAGAGGACCCGAGTTCAGTTCCCAGCACCCATGTTAGGCCACTCACAACTGCCTTATAACTCCAGTTCCAGGGCATCAGACAACCTCTTCTGGCCTCTGAGGACACTGCAGTTACATGCACAAATCAACACACAGACATATACATACACATGTAATTTTAAATCTTTTTAATGGGGCTGGAGAGATGGCTCGGTGGTTAAGAGCACTTACTGCTCTTATAGAGGACCCAGGTTCGATTCCCAGCACCCACATGGCGGCTACGAACCGTCCTCAACTCCAGTTCCAGGGGAATCTGAAGCCCTCTTCTGACCTCTGTGGCATTACACGACACGGGTGCACTCACATACATGCAGACAATATACTCATACACATAAAATAAAAATAAAAAATGAATAAAATCTTTTTATTTAAAATTTTTCTATTCATTATTTTATGTGTATGAGTGCACTGTCTGCATGTGTATAAGTGCACCCATGTCGTGCAATGCCTGCAGAGGTCAGAAGGTGTCGGATCCCCTGGAACTGGAATTATGGATAGTTGTTATCCATCATGTAGATGCTGGGAATCGAACCCAGGTCCTCTGCAAGAGTAGTGAGTGCTCCTAACTGATGAGCCATCTCACCGGCCCCATAAAATCTTTTTTAAAAGGTCCTGTGAAGAATGGGCATGGGAGGGCATGCCTGTAATCCCAGAGCTTGGAAAGCAGAAGGTCATCCTCAGCTACATAGTGAATTTGAGGCCAACTTAGGCTACATGAGGCATTGTCCTAAAAAAACAGGTCTCATGTTATTTGCAGGAAAATGGATGGAGCCAGTGATCATCATGTTAACTGAAATAAACCAAACTGAAAAGAAAAGTAGTGCATGTTTTCCGTCAAGTGCAGAATGTAGAAGAAAAAATGATCCTGAAAATGGAAGGGGGCTGTTCAGGAGAAGGCAGGGCTTCAGGAGGAGGGGGACGGGGAGTAACGGGGGTGAGTGTGATGAAAACATATTACATGCATGTTCTTACTGTCAAATTAATCTACACTAATGGAAGACAAGAAAAGCTGTAAAAGTCCTGTGACTTTGGCTAACCTCACTAGCCAGGTGGATGGGTTATTTCTCTCTGGATCTCAGCGGTGGCTGCTGTTTACTGAGCACATGTTATGCACCCTCTCATGTATGGTGTCAACTAGTCCCAGCAGCCATGCAGCCCTGTGAAGCAGGGGCTGTGATCAGCCCTCACTAGAGGAGGAGCTGAGGCTGTGCATCGGCTGCTGCTAAGGGCTGCAGCCTGAGTTGCATATGAACATACAAGGCAGTATGCTTGGGGGAAAGCAGGTGAGGCTGGACAGCAGCCCGGCCTAAAGGAAGAGCCCGGGCAAGAGGCAGGAGTCCCAGAATTTGCATGCCGGCTCTACTCTGACTCCAGGAGACTGAGGGAGGGCGGCCTCATTTGCTCAGCACACAGCTCCCTAGGCTGGATCTGTGCCAGGCTTAGCCAATGTGGGGAAACCTTCACTCTGTTGTTCCTTAGTCCTCAAGGGAGTCAGCCCAGGAATGTGACTCATGATGACAATGATACTTTATTTCCTCCTCCTCTGTGAGGCTGAGCATGTGGCTAGGAACCTCAGGGTTGCAGAGCCAATGCTGATAAGAGCATCTACAGAAGGCAGATGTTCAAACTCACGATGCCACTACAGCTTGTGGCCTCAGGTAAGCCCCCAAGCTCTGATGTCTTCATCCATGTACTGGAGATGACATAGGTGCACTACCTCATGGGATAAACCAGAGCCATCCCCTTCAGGGATGACCTGTGGATATAACTAGCCCATAGTCTGAACCATAGACAAATTCCATTCTTAGGATGAAGAGAATATCTGTCTTTGATAAGGGACAGTCACAAGGGAAGAGCAGATGCCACATCTAAATGCTGCTGGAGCTGGTTGTGGTGGTACTCCTGGAATCCCAGCATCCCAGAGGCCGACGCAGGAGGATTAGGGATTCAAGGTCATTCTTAGCTAGTGAGTTTGAGGCCAGCCTCAGCTATATGAGACTTTGTTATGAACAAACAAATGCTGGTGTGCTGAACTATTATCCCAGTTCTAGATCCTTGAGCCATTCAAAAGGATCCAGAATCCCCAACTTCAATTTTAAAATATAGTCAAGGCTGGGGGTATACACAGTTGGTAGAGTACTTGTCTAGCATGTACAAGGCCCTGGGTTCAATCTCCGATAGAGGATAAACCATGCATGGTGGTGCATACCTGTACTTCTAGCACTTAGGAGGTAGTCGCAGGAGGATCAGGAGTTCAAGGTCATTGCTGGCTATATAGCAAGTCTGAGGCCAGCCCATGCACATAAGACCCTGTCTCAAACAAACAAAAATAATAACAAAAAAGCCACTAAGAATAACGACTATATATTCTAATATTTTCTAATTCTTTAAACCTTGAGGGAGCTAAAGAAAACATCAATGGGGCTGGAGAGATGGCTCAGTGCTTAAGAGCACTGGCTGCTCTTGCAGAGGACCCAGATTCAATTCCCAGCACCCACATGGCGGTAAACAACTATCGGTAACTCCAGTTCCAGGGGAATCCAGTGCCCTCTTTGGACCTCTGCAGGCATTGCACAACATAGGTGCACATACATACATGCAGGTAAAACACTCATACATATAAAATAAAAATAATAAAACATTTTAAAGAAAGAAAACATCCACATGTCATATTGCCCCTTGGATGTGTGAACTCTGTATGGCTGAGGTCCCACTAACTTGGATCTTTAAGAATCTCTAAATGAGAATAGAGCCAGGAAGAGGTTATACTTCAGCTTGGATTATGAGGTAGGATGAGCATCTTTTGCACAGAAAACTGCCAAATGATAGTAGTTAGTCCAAGGTAGTTTCCCTAACCCCTGTCATATGAAAGAAGTTCAGAGGCAGGCCACAAAGGTCCGGTGTGACAATTTTGTGAAGACAGCTTACCCCATCTCTGCTTACCCCTCTGTTCAGTGTTCAGTGTGGCTGCTAGAACACTGACCATCATATCAGCAGTCCAGAGATCAGAGTGGAAGAAGGAAAAAATCTGCCAGTGCCTTCCCTTTGAAGACAGTTCCCTGGATCTTCTTATGATGTTCACATATAAAGTCGCATGGCCACACTTAATTGCAAAGGATCCTGGAAGGTGTTTTTGCATTACAGCTGGAAGGGAAGCCAACCAGCCAAAAAGAAAGGTTCTATTACTGGAGGAGAGGATAACTGGGGACACAGTTCAGTGGTAGAGTGCTTGCTTAGCACAGGCAAGGCCCTGGGTTCCAGCCCCAGAAACCTAGAAAAATATACAAAGAAGATAATATATAGAAGGCAGATGACCATTTCTGTCACATCAAATGGCCTGGTGGGAGGAAGGTATGTGGATGGGGAGGAGGGATACCAGTACGAACGAGATCCGGATGCCCATTTAACTTCTTTTGCTATATGTCTTTGAGTCTCTTTGTGACTAAGAAAAACTAACAGAGTAAACCAGACTGGGGCATGAGTGTAAAGAACTCACCGAGGAAATATCAGGGTTAGGGTGTGCCGAACCCTGAATGAACACATGAAGGAGTCTTCTGTTATGATGGTGAGGGTCCCATCCTGTCTGTGCCAGCTGTGGGAAGAGTCCTGCTTGGTCAGTGGCTCCTCAGAGCAATACCCAACCAATCCTTCTATTTGAAGTCCACCCTTCCCCTCTAGGTCTTCAGAAATGCCTGGCCTCTCCACCCCCGAGCCTTCTGAGATTTCAGTAAGTCTTGTGTCTTAGTGCCCTCAACTCCATCAGCCACGTCTCAGGCCCTTGGGTCCTTGTCCATCCCCACTATCAGCTCTCCAGCATCCACAGTTCAGCTGATTGCTCCTGTTTGCTGCGATCACCTCACACACTGTCATTGTTCCCACAGGCAGACGTGCATTTATGCAAGTTCCTTGTTGTTCTCTTAGAATCCCACAGAATGGTGTCATAGATAAGTATGTGCAGCCAGTCACAGGAGCCAGCAGTCTCTGGCTAGACTGCTGCCTGGGGAAGTCTCTGTGCTCAAGAGCACCCTAAGGGGCATCCCCAGCCTGGCCGCCTCTTTCCCATTCAGCACACAATCCTTTCTTCCTTGCTGAGCCCAGGCATGGTTGCATCCCAGCTCTGGCCTGTACCTGTTACCCAAAGCCAGGACCTAGCCCGATTCCTCCCTGCATCTGGACAGGACTGGGCAGGCCCCAGGCTGCTGGATATGAGTTCCTGACCTGGCTCACTCTTTAGATGTCACTTTGGTCTTTTGAAGCATTATAATTCAAAGGTGGAAATGAGAATGTCATTTCTAAATTGGAATGTTAGTTGGTCTCTTTCCAGAGATGTGTTCCCACTGCATTTAGGATGGAGTCCAGCATCAGTGCCCCCAAGGAATCTGCAAGAGCCTCACCTATCTGTGAGAAGAACCAGGGATGATTACATTTGTAATCCCAGCATTTGGGAAGCTTAGGTAGGATCAGGAGTTTGAGGGCAGCCAAGGCTACATAGTGAGATCCTGTCTCATAAAACCCAAACCTGTGGACCCTGTAGTATGGCAAACATGCATATTCAGACGCCAGAAGCTCTCAGTGACCTACCATCCTTATAAGGGAAGAGGTCAAGAAATAAATACATTGCCAGCCTTCCCAGACCGAGGAATTTCTTGGGATGTAGGGTTTTCAGTGCTAAAACCAAAACAGTGCTTTGGAAAACCAGCACTGTGAATCTTCATCAGAATGTTCCTTAAGCACCATCCTGGGAGTGCACATTTGGCTTAAAACGCTTACTGTCTGGGAGCCAAGGGCAATGGCTTAGTCAATAAAGTGCCTACTGCATAAGCACAAAGACCTGAGTTTGATCTCCATTGCCTACATGTCTGTAATCCCAGCACTGGGGAGGCAGAGACAGGAGGATTCATAGAGCTTGCTGACCAGCCAGTCTAGCCAAATTGGTGAGGGTCAGGTTTGCTGAAAGACTCTGTCTTAAAAAGTAAGATGGAAGAGAAATTAAGGAAGACATTCGACATTCATCTCTGGCTAACACACACACACATACATGTATGTGCACACAACGTGCTTACTACCTTATGTCCCCCACCCCTATCTAGGGTTTTTTAAAAATTTATTTATTTTTGTGTATGAGTGTATTGCTTGCATGTGTGTAAGTGCACCTATGTTGTGCCATGCCCTCAGAGGTCAGAAGAAGGTACGGGATCCCCTGGAACTAGAGTTACAGATGGTTGTTAGCCACCATGTGGGTGCTGGGAATTGAACTCGGGTCCTCTGTAAGAGCAATCAGTGCTCTTAACCACTGAGCCATCTCTCCACCCCCTTGCCTAGGATTTTTATGCCAGACAAACATTGGGAAGGTCTAGAGTGGACCCTGGAACCAGGATTCCAGGTTCAAGCGTCATCTCTGTTTCCTGCTGTGTCTCTGAGCAAGTCACTTCGTCTCTCCTGCTCTGCTTTCCTCATCTACAAAATGAGACTAATAAGACAAGTTCCACCTCAGACGGTTATTATGAAGATTAAGTGACTCAGTAGATGTAAGGCACTTGGAATGCTGTCTGTCATCCAGCAAGCTAGAGAGGCCACACCCCTTATCTATGGAGAAAATGGTCACTAGTTCCTACCAGGCCTGGCAGATCCCAGTCCTGGGATAGTGGTCACAGCCTCCTGGATTCCAAAGTCTGATCTTGTAATTAATCTGGACCTTGAGCCATTCCAACCTAGTTCCTTGTAGACATGCTGACGCCATTAGAGCATAAATAATTTGGAGAATGTCTGGTTCCCACTTACCACTATCTTTCTAGAATGTGTAAGTGAACCGTGACTGTGCCGGTTCTTGTTGATTAAAGCAATCAACAAACAGTGGGGTCGAGGGAAGCCCTCACTGTGTTGTTTCTTCATCTGTAAGAACGGGCCTCTTGATGCCACTTGGAGCAGTTAGTCTGAGAAACTAGAATATGTGCTTTCCCAAGTGCCCATCATTGTTGGCACAAAGGCATGTTCATTTATATTCTCTCTCTCTCTTCCCCCTCTCCTCCTCTCTCCCTCTTCCTCTTCCTCTTCTTTTCCCTCTCCCTCTCTCTGATGGAGTTTTGCTAGATAGGCCAGCTTGGCTTGGAACACGTGATGCTCCTGCCTCAGTCTCCCAAGTGCTAGGATGTCAGACAACGTAACTCCTTCTCGGTGTGCTGCTGTGAGATTCTGCGTTTTAAGCTGAGATTTTTGAGGGACTATGGAGTAAACCTTCCCTTGACTTTGGTGGCCTACTCTAGTCCTGGCATTGGTACTAGCCTTGAACTCTGCATTTTCCAATTTCAGGCAAGCAGCAATATTAGGTTTTTTTTTTTTTTTTTTTTTTTTTTTTTTCTTCCCAAAAAAACCTAAACTACGACAAATACCTGAAATTGTCAACTTACAGAGAAAGAAGGGTTTGGGGGTTTGTTTTTTTGTTTTTTGTCTCACAGTTTTGAAGGTTTCAGTCCACAGTCAGTTGACCCTGTTGCCTTGGGCCTGTGGCACACAGCATACTGACCAGGAAGCAAAAGAGAGGAAGAGGAAGGGGCCAGGTTCTACTGTCCCTTCCACACCTCCAGTGAGCAGAAGACCTTCCAAGAGGTCCAACCTCCTAAAACCTCCACAGCCTCCCAACAGCATCTCCCTGGAGAGCAAACCTCTGCCACATAATCTTTGGGGGAGGGGGGCACAATGTCCAGATTTCACAATGGCTGAAGCTGGGGGTGAGTTTGACCTGAGATGAGAACTTCCCAGAGTTTCTGGAGGAAGTTGGATGATTTGTGCTGTTGTTGAATTTTGTTCTGAGGAAGACAAAAGAGCCAAGTTCCATCTCTGTCTCTGGTACAGGTCTGGGTACTACCTTCCTTCCTTAGGACTGGAATGACTTAAAATACTAGGCAAGGCCTTTTTTGTTTTAATCAGCAGAAGACCTTTTATTTTAAATTTTAGTTATTATTATTGCTTGTACATGTGTGCATGATGTGTGTGTGTGCCATGACACACTTGTGAAAGTCAGAAGACAACTTTGTGGATTTGGTTCTTTCCTTCTGCCTTTGTTACCAGGGAAACCGAGGATTCCTTTTGGGGTTCTTAATTTCATTAATAAAATAATTTAGAAACAGACCCGAAAGGCAGCTCAAGGACAGCTTTACTAGAGTTTAAGAGAAAAACACAGTACAGGTAGATGAAAATCCCAGCAGCCTCGAGGAGGAGATGCAGGAAAAGTCATGCCTTTTGAGTTAGGCATGGTTAAGAGCACCTGCTGCTCTTGCAGAGGAACCTAGTCCAATTCCCAGCACCCACTTCTGGTAGCTCACAACTGCCTATAACTCCAGCTCCTGGGGATCCAGCACTGTCTTCTGGCTTGTAAAGACACACACACTCACATACACATATACACATTTAAAAATAAATAAATAGAAACGGAAGGAAGGAAGGAAGGAAGGAAGGAAGGAAGGAAGGAAATCACTCCCAAGAATGGAAGAGGGCTAGTGAGCTGAGGAAAGCCTAACAAACACCTAGCTACATGGCATATGGTCTTTTATAGCCCCCCCCCATTTGTATTTTTGGGGACTTTGTTTTGCACGTGCTCCATTTGTTAGATGATGCCAGGGTAAGGAAGAGCTTTCAATCGTGTTCTGCAAGCTGGCTTCTTTTACATATTAATCTCGATGTAGCTTTTTTAGTTCCTACTCTCCTACCACACCTTTACATGAGTCCAGGGGACTGAGCTCAGGTTGCTAGGCTTACATAGAAAGTACCTTGACTGGCCCAAGCCATCTTGCCAGCTCCCGGTAGAGGATATTGTTCATGTAAGTAAGGTGATTAGGTTTGTCGCAGTCATTCGTTAGCTGTGTCCCGGGACATAATGTTTTATTTTGCTTTTTATCATCATTACATGAAAGCTCTGCTCCAAAAAGAGGCAACATTGTTCCTATAGCCCCAAAGAGCGTCTTAGATGACTAGTCCCCACAATGGAAGTGCTGGGACTTTGACCGCAGTGGTCACTTAGGGCCACCAGAACAACAGGTGAAGGGAACTTTTAGCTCATCTGGGAGGTGCATACAAAGGTTCGTCACCTGGCACTTTAAACATCCCTCTCAGTCTAGGGTAATTGGGTTTCTCAGACACAGAAAAGGTGCTGTTGACTGTGGGGTGACACCTGGAGGAACTTCACCCATAACTACACACTTGATATGAAGCATGATCCATACCTGGTCACTTTCCAAGGAACCAAGATTAAGGGAAGCCAGCCTACCAAAGCTGAGACCTTTTCTACTGGAGAGCCTCTATCCTATGTTCCACCTGGCTCCGTGTGATGCATAGGAAGCCTTATCTTGTTGGCATCTAGGGCACTGGCAAGGAGAAGTATCCTGGAAGTGTCCATGGAACTATGGGACCCCTGACACCATCTTTGGACCCAGTGACTTGAGTGTCTAGCACTTGGATGACTCGTTCCTGGGGCCCATTGAGAAAGGCATAGTCAAGACTGAAAGAAGCCAGGCAGCAACTGCTCCACCCCTGTGGAGACAGCACCACTGAGCCGCTCCTGAGCAGGTCCAGGTTAGTTGAGAACAGTGAACACTGCCTCGCTTGCTAAGCCGTATCTGCCTACCCTCCCAGTGGGCAGGCTTCGGGTCTTAGACTGGTCTTCAGTCACCTGCAGAGCAGGGAGGGCTGGTATAATCTCCAGCTTTTCATTTGCCTTTGTGGCTCTCTACCCACACCCTACCTTGACTGCAAACTTGGCTATGAGATCTGCTTCCACCCTCAACCTTCTTTTCTTCTGGCAATTGTGCCTCTGTGTGGCAGCCAGAAGCCAAGCTTGGGTGTTTCATGCAACAGACAGCCACCTTACTTTGAGACAGGCCTCTCATTGGCCTCAGGTTCTTGGAGTAGGGCATGATGTGGGGTAGCCAGCCTAGGAACCTGTTTATGTCCACCTTTCCAGTGTTGGGATTACAAGTATGCACCACCACACTGGCTTCTTTAAAAAACAGACTCTCAGCTGGGCATGGTGGCACATACCTGTAATCCCAGCACTTGGGAAGCAGAGGCAGGCAGATCTCTATGAGTCCAAGGCCAGCCTGGTCCCCATAGTGAGCTCCAGGCCATCTGGGGCTACAGGGAAACCCTGTTCCAAAAAGACCAACAAAACAAAACAAAAAACAGAATCTCTTTTATTTATTCTTTGACAATTTCACATCTATAAACAACGCATCTTGATCATATCGACCCCCAGGCACACCCGATATGTCCCCCGCCCACCTCATGTCCTCTGCTGCCTGTTGGAATGTTGGCTGCCCTTGTTGACTGGGTCTTGTGCAGATTTTGTGCAGGTAATCATAGTTGTCATGGGTTCATGAGTGCAGTGGTCATGCCATGCCCAGAAGACAGCACTTGATAGCACCCATCCTCCAGCTCATACATTCTTTCTTCCTCCTCTTCCACTTGTTTCCTGAGCCTTGGTGTGGGGTGTGGTGGGAGGGTTTATAGAAATGTCTCATTTGGGGCTGAACACTCAGTAGTCACTTATTTTCAGCACTTTGGTCAGTTATGAGTCTTTAACTGCTGATGACTACATTAACTGCTAGTCAGTCACTACCGAGAGAAGCTTCTCCGGCCAGGATTAAGAGCAGCAGTAATCAGTTTGTATAAAGATAAATGTTTGGAAGGAAGTTGGACAACATGTCTATTTATCACAACAACAGTAGTGGGTTCCTCCCTAGGGCCTATGACCTCTTGAGCCTTGGGATTTTGACGAGGATTACAGTGCCAGGCATGAATTCCATCCAATGGAACAGGTCTCAAATCCAACCCCAAAGCAGTTGATTTCCCCATAACCTTTGTGCCACCATTGCACCAATGGGCACATCTTGCCTGGCAAGTTGGTATCATCATATACAAAGTTCACTACCGGGCAATACTAATGATATCAGCCCCCCGCCCAGGGACCTGCATAGCATCATCTGCTACTATGAAAGCTAAGTAACAAGGAGGAGGTTTTCAGGTCAATTCCAGCTTGATTTCTCTGTGTCTCCCACCAAAGTGTGTTGTGTGTTCAGCAATAGGGTCTTACCATCTAGTTCTGGTGGATACCGAGAGCAACGACAACAGCCTGTGTTGTGTTGGGGACCCCTGGGACCTCCCTGACCAGTAACTCATAAAGAGCTGTCCCACACCAGGCATTGAGATTTTTACTTAATAACCCAGGTCTTCTGGGGGAGGCATTGTCCATCCGTGCAGTCCTTTCTAATTATCTTCCAAAGTCATGGGTTTCCATAGGACTTTTCACACATCCTTAGTTTTGCCTAACCCACCCCGCACCTTCTGCTCTTCCCTGTCCTCCTACCGATCCCTACTTTAACATTAATCACCAATATTCCCCCTGTGTTTTTACATCACATGTATTCTGCTATCCCCTCACCCTTTACACCTCCTCCCCTCCCACTTTCATGGGCCCTTCCTAACTTCCTGTGCTCTTCGGATATTCTACCCTAAACACACAAATTTTAGAAGCCAGTACCGGATCCACATGACAGGGACCATGCGCCATTTGTCTTTTTGGTCCTGGGTGCTTTCACTTTGTATATTGTTTGGTCCATTTTTCTGTGAATTTCATAATTTAATTTTTACATAATGTTTGACCTGTGTTTTTGTTGACAAATTGAGACCATTAATAATCAGTGTTATTATTTGAAATTGCATGTTATTCTTGCCGTTTTGTTGATTTGGGTTGTTTGATTCTTTTTTTTTCCTCTTTGTCTTTTGCTTAGTTTCATTGTACTGTGATTTATTCTTTCCTGTGTCCTCATGGATGGATTTGTTTTTCTCTTCAGTTCCCAGCATCCACATCATACAGATCACAACTGTCTATAACTCCAGCTTCAGAGGATCTAATGTTCTCTTCTGGCTTCCTCTGGAAGCTGAATACACAGACAGACAGACAGACAGACAGACACACACACACACACACACACACACACACACACGAGAGCAAGAGACAGGCAGACAGACACAGAGACAGACACACAGATTCTTCTCAGGTGCCCCAGAACTGCAGTACCAGAAAAGCCCATAGTGGAATGTGGGAGATACCAAGAAAGGACTAAAAGCTCCCTGGCCCACAGAGACCAAAGGCTCCCACTCTCTCCTCTGTCACACAGCACCACATGGAACCTACCAGAGCCAGAGCTATCTGAGACCTTCACCTTTCAGTTCAGCAACTGAATGGGTCAAGGAAAGGACTCTCCAGTCCCATCTGCCTGGCTTTTCTCACATGGGTTCTAGGCTTGAACTCAGGTCCTCATACTTGCAAGGCAAGCACTTTACTACCTGAGCCATCTCCACAGCCCCAGGTTTATGTTTCTTATAATCTCTTCTCATGAATAAAAAGGATAATATGTTATTAAACATGAGGTTTGTTCTACTGTGGTGGTACATGCCTTTAATCCTGGGCCTTGGGAGGCAGAGGCAGGCAGATCTCTGTGAGTTTGAGGCCTGCCTGGTCTACAGAGGGATCTCCTGGCCAATCAGGGGTATGTAATAAGATTTTGAGACCTCTTCTCTCTCTCTCTCTCTCTCTCTCTCTCTCTCCATATATATGTTTACATGTGTATTATATACATACATATAGATATAGATATGGTTTGGCCAAAATATTTCATAGACTGTGCTTTGATTAATATAATTGTTCTGTGTTCTTTAACCTTTTTATTTGTCTCTCTTCATGGTAATTATTGATTTTTGTGTCATTGTGAGTTTTTCTGCTAGTCCAGCTGTTGCCCTGTCTGTGATGACTGACTTGATGAGGACTGAAAACTCCAGCAGCTGCAGCAGCAATCTCATTACACCTTTTTCTGCACTGGAGTGTCGTCCCCCCCGACCACCACCACCAAAGAAGAGAGACAAATGCTCCCTCTGGTCCATTATGGGTTGACTATGGGTGACTGGGGTCTTAATGGAGGTGTTGGAGGGTCTGACACCATGCCATGCACAGCCTCATACGGAATCACATATGTCCTTCCTGGCATGAAAGGCATTTAGCAGCTCTTCCCAAAAGAGTCTGGCCACCCCTCACTCCGAGCTGCCCTGTCTCTGGTGCTGGGATTTCTGAGGCATCTAAGGCATATCTGACCCACTGGTGACTCTGGGAAGGAATCTGCAGTGAATGGCACGTTTTGGCTACCTCAAACACATGCCTAGCTCTGATTCTTGTTTCGTCCAACGAACCTTTAGGAAATGAGTCCCAAGACAACATCAGGCAACTTGTGGTTGCTTCACTTGTACATTTTGAGCTCATCTTCTGCCCACCTAAACTGATATTCTTGTTCTATGCATGTGCATGCATCACTAAGACTAACATTGAGGTGTTTTTAATCTATTGGGGTTATTTTCTTCTCTTCTGTTTCAAGGTCATCTTGAACCAGTGCAGGATGAAACACAGGCATGCAAGAGTGAATTATCAAACTGGCCTGGGACTAAGGAGATTTCTTAAAATCCAGGTGGCAATGAAACATGCTTAAGCCTGGCAGCAGTCCAGGCATAGACAGAGTTATACTCCCAGAGCTGGAGAGGCAAAGGAAGGAGATTCATGAGCTGCAGCACCTGACCTACACAGTGAGACTTGAAAACAGACTTGCAACGTCTAAAAAGTACTATAGTTTGACCACATAAACAGGTGACCTTATTCTGCCATAAATGCAATTTCAATCTACTACCTATCATTGTTTTATTTATTCATTTGCTTTTAGTATTTGGGTCTTTTAAATCAAATTTGTTGAGGCATAATTTTCATGATGTAAATTCCATAAATAACCACGTTCATTCACATACTATAGGCATAACCGACACCACCAAGGCAAAGAACAGCTCCAACAATTATTTTTTGCAGTAGTGCTGAGAATTAAATCTAGGGCCAGGGCCCAGCATGTGCCAGGCAAGTGTGCGCCCAGCAAGCTGCACATCCTTAGTTGTTGGTTTTTTTTTTTTTTTTTTTTTTTTTTTTTAAATATTGGGATAATGTCTTACAAAGTTACATAGGTCAGCTCTGAACTCTTGTAACCCAGGCAGGCCTGAACTCTTGGTAACGCCTGCCTCACACTCCCAAGTATCTGGGATTATAGGACTGAATACCAGGCCAAGCCTCTAATGCTCCTTTTCAAATGAATAAGTTTGTTTTGTTATTCCTTTTCTTTGGACTCAAACTTAAGGGTTATATAATCTGGGTTTGTATGTATATATAGTTTGTGTAGTACCTTTGGGTATATGTTGTATGTGGTGTTTATATAATATAGTTCTTTCAAAAGACTTTTATTTAAATTGGTTTAAGAATAAAGGAATGCTCATATAAAATCAGCTAAAATTCCTTTTAGTTCATGGGACTCAAAACTTTGACAAATAAGGTAATTTTAATTTGCTCATAAAAGAAAATAGAAATGTCTCCATCATGTTAACTGTATTTTGCCTATGTTTACATTCCTGTCTGTTAGGTGTTTAAGATACAATGTCTATTACTTTCTCTGTTTCAAATATCGCTTCCTGAGTCATCATTAAAATATAGTTATTTTATTTTATGATGAATAAAATTTTGTCTAAATTCAGCAATTTGTAAAGATTGTAAGTTTAAAGAAGAAAATGAGGCAGGAAAAGGAACCGGCTGGGCTGGTGGGATGGCTCAGCAGGTAGAGGTGCTTGCTCATAGTCCTGATGACTTGATTTCAATCCCTGGATCCTACAAAACGACAGGAGGGAGCTAACGCCCGAGAATTGTCCTCTGACTTCTACCTACAGGCATTGTGGCATACACACATCTGCACACACACACACACACAAATAAAAAATAAAATAAAAAGGAACCAGCAAATAAGAAAAATATACAGAATGTTTTAGGTATGGAAATATTTTTTGGTTAAAAAATGGCTAAAGAGAAAAAAATGCTTTTGGATTAAAAAAAAAAAAAAAAAGGATTGCTCCCAAATACAAATAGACTTTTAAAGGCAAAATGAGAAGTTAAAGTATGTCCTGAAAGGTTTGTAAAGTAGGAGACCTTAAAAGCAATTGGTGGGCTAGAGAGATGGCTCACGGTTAAGATCATGCACTGCTCTTGCAGAGGACCCGAGTTTTATTCCCAGCACCCATGTCAAAGGGCTCAGTACTATTTGTAACTCCAGCTCCAAGAGATCTGAAGCTTCTGGCCTCCAAGGGGCGCTTGCACTCATGTATACATACCCACACTCATGCACAGATACACATAATTTTTTAAATAAAATTTAAAATTTAAAAGCAATTGGCATACATATAATTAAATTGATTATAATGAAAAGTTACTCGAAGTATTTCCTAAGGTCAAAATTTAATGCACTGATGTAACACTAGAGCTTAATTTTCTAGGTGCAGAGCAAAGATTTCTTAAAATACTGATCTTCTCTTAGTAACATTTATAAAAACTGAGCTTAAAGAACAATGGTTTTAGCTGGGCATGGTGGTGTGCACATCGTGTCCTCCATGCTGGGAGAAGCAGAGCCAAGAGAATTGTTTTGTTTTTGAGACTAGTTTGGGCTGCAGATCAGGTTCAAGGAAAGCCTGGGGAAATAGGGAGACCCTGTCTCAAAACATAAATAAATGAATATGAATAAGCCAAAACAAAAAATATTTTATGTAGGCTTCTACTGCTGAGGAAACTGACTCTTAACAGTCAAGATTTATGAATCTATTTTTATTGGGAGTGGGGCATATGCATGTGTGCACATGGGTGTGAGGAATGTGGTTGCCCATGTGTATGAGCAATGATGATGTTGATATCAGGTGGCTTCCTCTAAGATTCTCTACCTTATTATTTATTTCTCATTTATTTTTATTTTATGTGCATGAGTGTTTTGCCTGCATGATGTAAGTGCTCCTGTGTACCCAGTGCCCACAGATATGAGAAGAGGGTGTTGGATCCCCAGGAACTGGAGTTACAGCTGATTGTTAGCTACCATGTGTGTGCTGGGAACCAAACCTATGTCCTCTGGAAGAGCAGCCAGCACCTTAATTGCTGAGCCAATCTCTGCATCTCCTGTCCGTCTTATTTTTTGAGACAGACTCTCACTGAACCCAGAGCTTGCTGTTTTCTCTAGACGGGCTTGCCAGCGAGTCCCTGGGTCCTACCTGTCTCTGCCCTCTTCAGTATTGGGATTATAGGTGTACACTGCCATGTCCAGTGTTCTAGTTTGCTTCTCTGTTGCTGTGATAAAAGACTGACCAAAAGCAACACATCACATTCCATCATTGAGGGAAGCAAAGGCAAGGACTCAAGGCAGGAACCTGGAGGCACGAACTGAAGTAAAGACCACAGAGAACACTACTTACTGGCTTGCTCCCTTGGCTGGCGCAGGTACCTTTCTCTACCGCCTAGGCACACCTGCCTAGGGATGGCACTACCCATAGTGGACTGAGCTCTCCTACATCAATCAGTAATCAAGAAAATGCCCCTACAGGCCAGTCTGATGGAGGAAATTCTGCATTGAGGTTCCCTCTTACCAGTTTGTGTCAAGTTGACAAAATACTATCACCCTCACTACCCCACCCTCCCACCCCACAGTGTTTTTACATGGGTGCTGGGAATCCATGTGCTTGTGTAACAAGCACTTTAAGTGGTGCTATCTCCCTAGCACAGACCCTTTTATTTTTAGTCTCTTAAACGATCACTTTATAGTTCTAGTTAAGTAAACAACAATTTGTTTTAAGTTATTATGGTATATTTAACACAATGTTTACCTGTAAATAAAAATATACCTGAGGACTAAATATAT
Organism: Nannospalax galili; assembly: GCF_000622305.1. NCBI lineage: Eukaryota > Metazoa > Chordata > Mammalia > Rodentia > Spalacidae > Nannospalax > Nannospalax galili. Next base: position 3,376,149 of record NW_008353921.1, read on the forward strand.
GGTATGTTCAAGCTTTATCTACTGTCATGCAAAAGTTAAAATTAAAACCCACTACCCTGACTTCAAGACTGGTAAAACTGATTTCTGGGTGACTAACAACAAAACGAAAACCCTATTACTCCACATTAAAAAAACGTCAGTTAAAAAGAGATTCTTGCCATCCAAGATCAGTCAAGACCCAGGGGATGACAACCCTGATAAGTCAACTGTCCTCTTGATCAGAGAGGGTGTGGAGACCCCAGAAGTTGGCCCCTAACCAGTGCACATCCTTCATATGGCAGCCATTAGATCCCAGGGCCTCACTCAGCAGCCAGTCTAACCAAAACGGCAAGCTCCAGGTTCAATGAGAGACTGTCTCAAAAACTAAGGTGGTGAATGATAGAGGAAGACACTGATGCCAACCTCTGGCTCTACACTCAGACGCACAGGCAAGCACACCCTCCCCATCACATGCACACATACCCATTACCCCCGCCTACCACCACCATGGGAATGACTCACAAGTTGAACTTTTGCAAGTTAATCATATGCTTTGAAATCATTTAGAACTATGTATTCAGTCTTGTTTTCCTGTTGTGAACTCAACTTGTTTAAATGTAACTAGCCTTTAAGAGAAACAATGTAATCAATCTTATTATGCTTTGGACTCTTGATGTAATTAACCCTTACAAGCTAAGATGAACACTAGCTCTAATCTTCAACTATGTTCCCTATTTCTTCCTTCTGACCTTTCTACACACCAGACTCAGAGCAATATATATGTGTATGTTATGGTAATTAGATCGAAAAGCAGAAATAACATGTCATTCACAATAAATGTTGGAAGCAACACATGGGCATAATTGTTTGTGGTTTTGTGTGCTGTTCTGGGTCAGCAGGGCCAGAAAAATAACTTCTTCCCTTATAAACTCTTGTTAAAGATTCTTTTTAAAAATTTTTATTGATTATTTTCATTTTTTGTGTATGAGTGTATTGGTTGCATGTATGTGAGTGCACACATGTGTGCAATATCTGTGGAGGTCAGAAGAGGGCATTGGATCCCCTGAACTGAAGTTATGGATGGTTGTTAGCCACCAAGTAGGTACTGGGAGCCAAACCCTGGTCCTCTGAAAGAGCAGCCAGTGTTCTTAACTGCTGAGCCATCTTTTCATCCCCCTAGCTAAAGATTCTTTATGACAAAGTTTCTACTCCTTTCCCATACTATGATTGATATGCTTAATAAACATGGAGGATCTTTGTTCTAGAGAAGAGTTCTGAGAGACATCAGAAGGAACAGTTCTGGGAACAGATTGGGCTCATTCTTGGTTAAGCTACTTCAGGAGTCAGACTTTTCTAATGTGGCACCACTTCACCTCCATGCCAGACAAAAACTGTCATTAGGACAGTCCAAGGGAAGCCACATGGTCACAGCTTGATTGTCCCAACAGATAACATAGCTACCAGGATAAAAGAATAAAGACGCCAAGGGGGCTCTTCACACAGCACACAGTGACCCAAGGAGCCCCAAGGGACCTTAACAGACCTTAACAGTAAAACAAAAGAGGGGGTAGGCATTACACACATATGTGTGACAATATCAAGGAGACCCATTATTTTGTATGACAACTTAAAAAATAAGTTACATGGTGAACTCAAGGCCAGTGAAACCTTGTCTCAAAAAATACCAAGGATGAGGGTAGGTGTGGTGGTGCACACCTTTAATTCCAGCACAGAGGCAGAGGCAGGCAGATCTCCATGAAATTGAGGCCAGCCTCGTCCACACAGTGAGTTCCAGGCCAGCTAGAGCTACAGGGAAACTCTGTCTCAAAACAAAACAAGAAATACCAAAAGTGCAAAGTATAGCTCAGAGGTACATTGCCTGCCCATTGTGCACAAGGCTGTGGGTTCACGCCACAGGACTGCAAACATTTGTTATATTATTCATAAAATGATAGTTTTTAAAAATTGAGTTAATAAAATGTATTCTTAAATTTATAGAAAGAATTTTCCTTTTTGTTTTTTGAGATGGTGTTGAGGTAAGTCTAGCACAGGCTGTCTTCTGATATGCTTGTAGCTGAGGACAACCTTGAATTTCCCATCCTCCTGCCTCCACCTCCTAAGTGTTGGGCTATAGGTGTGTGCCACCACACTGAGTCAAAACAAGTTTTTAAACTTAAAATTTCCAGTGAGAGGCTCTGTCTCAAAAAGTAAAGTGGAAGGCTGGGTGTGATGGTACACACCTTTAGTCCTAGCACTTGGGAGTCAGAAGCAGATGTATCTCTGTGAGATGTATCTCTGTGAGACTGAGGCCAGCCTGGTTTTCATAGCAAGTTCTAAGCCAGCTGGGGCTACAGGGAGACCCTGTCCCAAAACACAAAAGCCCCCAAACAAACAAAGGTAGAGGGAAATTAAGGAAGACACCTTTAGTCTCCACGTACATATGCACACATGTACACAAATTCCTCTTATAAAGTTATAAAGAGTTAAACTTTACACACAGGGGAGAGAGAGAGAGAGAGAGAGAGAGAGAGAGAGAGAGGAGAGAGAGAGAGAGAAATTATTTTCTCCCTACATGCTGTGAAACACACCCAACGAGAAGGTATAATCAAAGAAAGGAGCTGCTGGTATGATCCAGCTAGGCTGGACCAAGAAAGGAGCTCAAAGGACTTTGCCAGATACTGGAGGATGGACTCAGGAAAAGACTCCAGTGGACACAGTGTGCAGAGAGAAAAGCTGGAAGATCCCAGCAGTCTCCAGCCACACCTGTAGTCTTAACCTGCAGGCACGAACATTTCAGATTCCCAGTGCCGCCGGCTCCTGCAGAAATACGTCCTTCAGCCCTTCTTGCTCTGTTGCATTCAACTGTGCTTTACATTCAAGTTTATTTTCAATTCTATACTTTCTGTAGTGTACCTCAGACTTGGTGTGTTTGGGTGATCTGTAACCAGTACCTACAAAGGATTCTAGGTCTACAAAGAGATCAGGCTTTTAAAAAATAGGTTTTATGGGGCTGGAGAGATGGCTCAGCGGTTAAGAACACTGGTTGTTCTTGCAGAAGACCCGGGTTCAAATCCCAACTCCCACATGGCAGCTAACAGCTGTCCGTAACTCCAGTTCCAGGGGATCCAGCAGCCTCTTCTGACCTCAGCGAGCATTGCACGACACGGGTGCACTTACCTACATGCAGGCAATACACGCATACACATAAATTTTTTTTTAAAAGATTTTATGCCAGATGTGATGGTGCATGCCTTTAATTCCAACACTCAGGAGGCAGAGGCAGGCTGATGATCTCTATGAGTTCAGGGCCAGCCTGATCTACATAGCAAGTTCCAGGCCAGCTGGCTACAGGGAGACCCTGTCCCTGTCTCAAAAAGACACACACACACACACACACATACACACACACACACACACACACACACACACACACAATTATTTTTCTTTTCTGTGTATGAGTGTATTGCCTGCATATATGTAAGTGCACTCATGTTGTGAGTTCTGAGGAGGTCAGAAGAGAGTGTTGGATCCCCTGGAACTGGGGTTATGGATGGTAGTTAGCCACCATGTGGGTGCTGGGAATCAAACCTGGGTCCTCTGCAAGAGTAACCTTATGTAGTCTAATCTGGTTCCTACCATCCTTAGGGCTCTTTGTAATCATGGCTCTACTCCTTGTATTTGATCCCTGCATTTAAATGATCTTTTAAAAGTTTATCTATCTATCTATCTATCTATCTATCTATCTATCTATCTATCTATCTGTCTATCATCTATCTATCTATCATCTATCTATCTATCATCTATCTATCTATCTATCATCTATCTATCTATCATCATCTATTTGTATGAGTGTTTTGTCTGCTTGAATGTAAGTGCATCATGCATGACGTACCTGCAGAGGCCAGAATAGGGTGTCAGATCCCCTGGAACTAGAGTTAGCCACCATGTGGGTGCTGAGAACTGGACCCAGATCCCCTGGAAGAGTAGCCAGTGCTTTTAACCACTGAGCCATCTCTCCAGCTCCATGCACTTACATTAAATTTTTTTTATTTATATGTCTTTATATGTGTAGATGTGTACACGTGCGTGGGTGCCAGTGGAGACTAGAAGAGGGTGTTGGATCTCCTGGAGTTGGAGTTGCAGACAGGTGTGAGGCACCTGACGTGGGTGCTGGAAGGACTAGGTCCTCTGGAAGAGCAGCAGTGCTCTTCTCCACGAGTCACCTCTCCAGCCCCTGATCCCTACATTTTTAACATTCATGTATTTCCCTTTTTCTTTTTTCTTTCCCCCTTTCCTTTCCTCTGTTAACACCTTCCTATCCTCTCCTTTTTTCTCTTTCTCTTTCACTTTCTCTTTCTCTGTTTCTGTCTCTGTCTCCCTCTTCCTGTTCCTCTTTCTCTTTCTGTTTCTCTCTTTCTCAGACAGGATCTCTCTATGTAGACCCGACTGGCCTTGAACTCTCTATGTGGACCAGGCTGGCCTTGGACTTGTTATAGTCCTCCTGCCTCTCCTTCCCAGGTGCTAGGATTACAAGTACATGCCAGCATGTCCAGAAGATTCTTGTAAAATTTGTGTCTTCTAGGGTCAAGGCCATATGTGTCAACATGATGGTCCTTATAAGAAACACTATATTCCCTTGAAGAACCTCCCTGGATCCCCTAGACCAGGCTTCTAGAGAGTTTCATTCTCTGGAATAGGCAGGGCTGACAGTACAATACCGGCCAGAAGTTGTTACAGAAAACGGACTTTCAGCCCTCTGCAACTCCTTTAAATTAAGGGTTGAAAATCTGTGAGGGAGGACCGAAATTGGGACAGACCTTAAGAGAAAACCTTAAGACAAACAAGAAGGAAGGGCTGGTGAGATGGCTCAGTGGTTAAGAGCACTCACTACTCTCGCAAAGGACCTGGGTTCAGTTTCCAGCACCCACATGGTGGCTAACAACCACCCATAACTCCAGTTTCAGGGGATCTGACGCCCTCTTCTGACCTTGGCAGGCACTGCACGACATGGGTGCACTTACATAGGCAGGCAATAAGCTCATAAACTAAAAATAATATATAAAATATTTTTTTAAAAAGAAAAGCAAAGCTGGGCATGGTGGTGCATGCCTTTAATCCCAGCACTCGGGAGGCAGAGGCAGACGGATCTCTGTGAGTTCAAGGCCAGCCTGGTCTACATAGTGAGTTCCAGGACAGCTGGGGCTATGGGGAAACCCTGCTTCAAAAAAAAAAAAAAAAAAAAGGCAAGAAGGAATAGAAAAAAGCAAGAACTTATAATCTGTAAACCATATACACAGGTGTATCCTATCCCTTGATGTTGCAAAACAATCCACAAAGTTCACACTCAAGACGCACACAATAGAGTTACAAAAAAAAAAAAATCGCCAGACTATCTTATAATGTTTTAAGCTTGTTTGTGAGTTTGTGTTGGGTCACAGTCACAGCTATCCTCCTTTCCCTGTGGCCAGATGTGATCAGAGGTTGCCAGTACCTAGACATGGACTCAATAACCACTAAAATGGCCTAACAACTGCAGACATCACATCTAACCTTCCCACCTGCATCCTGACATAATGAAAAATAAAATATTTCTTTTCAAGTGACCCCAGACAAAAATAACTTGTATAATCTTATGCTACATTCCTCAGCTTTGAGAGAAAGCTCACCAGAAAAGCCTGTAGAGCGAGAATCTCTTGAGATGCCCACCCTAGGGGGTGTAGGCTTTCACTCTGTGGTAAAGCTTCCTCCCATGGGTCAATGATACAGCTCAGTGGGTAAAGACACTTGCTGCCAAGCCTGATGACATGAGATTGATCCCTGGGATCCATATGATGGAAGGAGAGAATAGATTCCCAAAAAGTTGTGTTCTGACCTCCATACAAGTATGCATGCGTATACACACACACACGCGCGCACACACACACAGACACAGACACACACACACACAAATGTAACAAAATTTTTTAAAAAAGCTTTCTTCAAAGTCCTTATTTTATAATATCTCTGAATTCTTCCTAAGATGGCCAAGAACCTGGAAGTGTGCAATGTCCATTCGGGCTGTCCCTGAGCTTTCCCTAACCTTTACCACCAGCAAAACCAGAAACTAACTCACAGATGAAGTTTATAGTTCCATTAATGTATGAGAGTCCTAAGTATCTAATATTCCTGTCTAATATGTTATCAATCCTAATTCTAATGCTGACATGTTACATGCCATGAATTGTGAACTGCTGTCAGATCTTTAATCACAACTATTTAAAGTCTTGTCCACAGTTAAATTGTTTTATTCTGATGCCCTCCAGAAGCTTTTCAAAAGATTACTGTAATCAATCCTGAAGTGTTGTGTCTTCTAGGAGACTCAGAAAAAGGATGAAAGAAGAGCTGTGCTACACACAGGTTTCTGATAATGTTGGGATTGTACCAATGGACTGAGGACTTCCAGATTGCTAATGAAGACATTGATGGGTTTGTGAAATGACTAGGCGAGAATCAGGCAAAACAAGAAATAATTCAGGTGGGGCTGAATGGCCTGACTTTAAAAAATAGGTTATGCATTTCTGTGACCTTTTGCTTCAAACTTTTGTCCATTGACTCTAATTCCTAGGGATAAAGCCTGACAGGAATTTCAGGTCCCAGGAACAGAGGCTTTGTTTAGCTTTATCCTTTCAGTTTGTTGGGAGGGACATTTATTCACACTAGACCTGACTGGTACGGGGTCCTGGCTCATACCAGCACCTCCCTTTCCAACCTTGTACTGGACAGCCTCAAATATATTTACTTGTTTGTGTTGAGCAGTGGGAACAAATTGTTCAGAGTAGGAGTTCGAATTGTTCCTTTGCTGAGTCTGACTGCCTGCTCTGTCTTTGCAGAACAACTACTGAAATCATGATTGGATATGATTCTAGAATTTACCTCACTTGGAACATGACCCACCTAGGACTGAACCTGCCCCGTGACAAGGGATTGTTTCTACTATTTTGTTATCAAAGTCATCAACGCTTTCAATGGAAAGATGGTGATCAAAAGAGGGAAACGGAGCTGGGGATGTAGCTCAGTTGGTAGAGTGCTTGCTTAGCATGCAGCAAGCCCTGGGCTCCATCCCCAGCACTTTGAAAACAGGATGTGGTAGTGCACACCTGTAAACCCTAGCACTCAGGAGGCACAGGTTGGAAGATCAGACATTCAATGTCATCCTTGGCTATATAGTGAGCTTGAAGCCAGTCTGGACTACATGAGACCCTGTCTCTGACAAAATGGAGGGAGTGGGAAGGGTGACCTTGCAAATAGGGAAAAGAGTCTGCAAGTTCCTATGAGGTTCAGCAGGCCTGGGGTCAGCACTCCTGTCCTCCTGGATGCTAAAGTCTTAGGCTCTGACTGAATTGGATCTTTAGCCACTTCAACTCAGTTTGTCATAGACATGCTGAAATGCTGTAAGGATGTTTGTTCTTGCTTGTCACTGTAACTTACCTGAAATGTGGCATGTGAGGGACCAACCAACACCCCACATTCTTCTTGTCACTAACAACAACTTATTGTACCCCACCTCCCCATCTAGTTCTTTTAAAATCTATACAGCAGACCCCTTGGATGCCTTTGGAGGAGGCTGTTCATGTTCCATCACAGGCTTCCAGTTATTTATTTATTTATTTTTGGTCTTTTTAAAAAATCATTTTATTATTTTTATTTTTATGTGTATGAGTGTATTGCCTGCATGTATGTGAGCACACCTGTGTCGTGCAATGTCGTGGAGGTCAGAAGAGGTTTCAGATTCCCCTGGAACTGGAGTTAAGGACAGTTTGTACCTGCCATGTGGGTGTCAGGAATCGAACCCAGGTTCTCTGCAAGAGCAGTCAGTGCTCTTAACCGCTGAGCCATCTCTCCAGCCCCTATTTTTGGTCTTCCTGCAGCCCCAGCTGGCCTGGAACTCACTATGTAGACCAGGCTGGCTTTGAACTCACAGAGATCCACCTGCCTCCCGAGTGCTGGAGGCGTGAACCACACCTGGCTTTATTTATTTATTTTTATTTTATGTGTATGAGTGTTTTGCCTTCATGTGTGTAAGTGCACCAAGAGAGTGCAATGACTGTGGAGGCCAGAAGAGGGAGTCAGATTCCCTGGAACTGTAGTTATGGATGGTTGTTAGCCACTATGTGGGTGCTGAGAACCAAATCTGGGTCCTCTGGAAGAGCAGTAAGTGCTCTTCACTGCTGAGCCATTTCTCCAGTCCCCAGGTTACCACATTTTGACCCCTGGGATGCTGGTTCTCACCTTATCCAGATAAGCTGTCATTCTACATCAACAGGCCAGTGATGGGAATGATGACTGCTTTCACTGCTTCATGTGTTCACACAGTCAGTCATTCAACCAACATCTATCCAGCTCCTATTCCATGCCAATTCATAGGCCGTGAGCACTGGAGATGAGTTCTTGCCTTTTCCTAGAGAGCTCACAGTTATTTTTGCTCCTGAGTAGAAAATAATAAGCAAATAAAGTTAAACTGTAAGGGCTGGGGTTACATCTCAATGGCAGAGTGACTGCCGGGCTTGTGTGAGACCCTGGATTTGGTCCCCAACACTGGAAAAAGAAAGAAAGAAAGAAAGAAAGAAAGAAAGAAAGAAAGAAAGAAAGAAAGAGAGAGAGAGAGAGAGAGAGAGAAAGAAAGAAAGAAAGAAAGAAAGAAAGAAAGAAAGAAAGAAAGAGAAAGAATCCTATTTTCTAATTATTTGCCTGTGTTAAATCTTTTTTCTTTAAATAGTTTTTATTTTTTATTTTATATGTATGAGTATATTGCCTGCATGTAAGTGCACTCATGTTCTGCAATGCCTGCAGAGGTCAGAAGAGGGCGTCAGATCCTCTGGTACTGGAGTTACAGATGGCTGTTAGCTGGCATGTGAGTGCTGGGATTCGAGCCTGGATCCTCTGCGAGAGCAGTCAATGCTCTTAACCTCTGAGCCATCTCTCCAGCCCTGCCTATGTTAAATCTTAAAAGAGGGTTCCTTGCCTGAGAAGAGGTTTTTCCTAGGGGAGATAATCCAGGCTCAACCTCAGTTTCCACCCCTGATAAATGGGGACAGTGATGGCTGTCTTACAGAAAAATTGAAAGTGTGTCACACAGGAGATGCACATCCACTTCTGGTTCCCTGGCTGTCACTGCCGTGAGGTTGGGGACCCAAACCTCAACCACCATTGCTGAATGGGACCTGGGCCAGGCACTGTGCTTCAGACACCCAGTGGGCCCTTATCAAGAACTCAAGTGCAGAGGCAGCTACTTTCTGACCGTTGCCCTCACAGATGTGGGCCCATCCCCTTCCGTTCTGGAGGAAGGAACACAGGTTCATTCTAGCATTACTTTACAATGATGAACACCTGTCTTCATCACTGACCTCCACAGAGAAGTGTCATCAGAAGTCTTGAAGTGACTGGGGCAAAGGTAGAGGCTTGAGACAGCTCAGTGTGCAGAGGAGAGAGGGCTCTTTTTGGGCCCTTCTTCCCAAAGATGAAACTCCATACCGCATCTGTCTCCAGAGCCAGAGCACATCCTCTGATCTCACACCACCTAGTCTTGCCCTGTGCAGAAAGGTACTTTTCATCAGTCCCATTTTATAGATGAGAACATCAAGGCTCAGAGGAAGTGGAGCCAATTTGCCCAAAGATTATGGCTGGTCAGATTCAAATCCACTTTTATATGAAAATGTCATAATGAAACCCATTACTTTGTATACTAAGTTTGAAACTATATTTTGAAAAGATTTAAATCCATTGGCTAGGAGTGTGTCTCAGTGGTAGAATGCTTGCATGGCATGCTTGAAATTCTGGGTTTGATCCCCAATGTCAAAAAAAAAAAAAAAGGTTGTCACACTGGCCCACACCCTTCCATATCTCATGATGTGGGGAATGGGAAGGAGACTTGTGCTGGGCTCAGAAAACCTCCTCCTGGGGTCCCTGCCCAGCTGTGCCAGATGGGGCCGGGTACACAGGCAGAGCTTCAAAGAGTTCTGTTAAGACATGTAATTTCCCTGTCTGAGTCTGGAAAGATGGAGTTCATTGGCTCATTCATTCATTCATTCTTCCATTCACTCATTCATTCATTCTAGGTCAACTTTTAGTTTTAGCAACTGTTTTCTGAGAGACCTGGACAAGTTACTTCAGGATTCTCAGTTGAATCCATCATGAATTAGTTACTAGTCGATACCTTTTATTTCACGTGTGTGTATGCATGCATGTGTGTAAGCATGTGGAGACCAGAGACCAGCCTCAGGAGGCATCTTCAGGAATGCTTTCCACTTCCTTTGAGATACAGTCTCTCCCTGACCTGAAACTCACAATTAGGTTAGTCTCTCCAGATCCTGGATTTCCAAAGTATACTGTGGTAGCTGGCATTTTTGCATGAGTTCTGGGGACTCGGGTCCTCCTGCTTGTGTGGTAAGCACTTTACCAACCGAGTCATCTTCCCAGCAGAGCAAACAAGACACAGGGGCCACCAGTGCCATGTGGTGAGGTACAGGCAGTTGACCTACTCTGAGGCTTCTGGGAGGGGAGTGGGACCAGAGGAGCAGCTGTTCACAGGCAGCGTGGGAGAGCAGGGCTTTCATTCTGAGGAGAGGCAAGGGTGGATTACCAGACTTACTGTGAAGTTAGCCTTAAGCCTCAGAGCTGCTGTCTTGCTAGGTACCTCCCAAAGACCCGGGAGAGACCTGGCCCAGCACGCACAGAATCACACATTTTTGTAGAATGGCCAAAAACAGGTATTTTGCCAGTAAATGATTGAGAACGCTATCTCTGTCCACTCCAACTTCCCTGTCATACTTCTTCTTTTCTTGGGTGTCTCGGAGGGCTGTGTGTGATGGTGCGGGGGCAGTTTTGGAGATCTAGCAAAGGAGATAGGAATGACAAAAGCCAAAGTATGTCATTACAAAGAGGATGTTGACACCCAAACTGGTTAATAGGTGGTGTCCGTCCCAAGGATCCTTAAAATTAACCAAACGTGACATCTTGAAATCTTACAGCTTTTCTCTTTGTTTCTGCAGTTCTGGGACGGAATCCAGGGCCTTAAGCATACTAGATCTAGTCTGACAACCGCTGTTTTGTTTTGGTTTTGAAATAGGGACTCCCTACGTTGCCAAGGTTGGTCTTGATCCTCTAGGTTCAAATGACCCTCTTTCTTCAGCTTCTTGAGCACCTGGCATTACGGAGACAACGCCATGCCCAGCTGGTCTTAAAGCTTTTATATGAAAGAAATTTGGATTTTCTACATTTGATAATAATCTTTAAAAAATTATGAGACCTCTATGAATGAGTGAAGAAGCTGAAACTTTTCCAGAGTGTCAACACTAAAAAGCCTTGATCAGCTATGCTAATGAAAAGATGAAATTATCTTATTTTTTAATAGAAAATGACATCACAAATTGATATCCAATAGGAGCTTATTCTAAAATATACAACCAAAATGTGGCGATAAAATTATTGTAGAGATGCGTTATATTAATGAAATTATTGATGTAGATTTTATTTACATAATGCAAAGCTAATCCTATATAAACTTTATTATTATTATGCAACTTAACATGTTTACTATACTTCATTATTAGAATGTTGTTATGGTTATGTTACCAAACATGGAAAGGGTCTTATCTAGAGAGATCAAGGCTAAAACAGGAGGCAACTGTTATTTCTTTTAACCTCTCCCTCTGAGCGTCAGCTCTACAGACTTTGGGGAAGGGACACTCCCTTCCCCCAATCCTGTGCCGTATGGGTTGAAACCCTGGCTGTGGGAAGTTCTTCTGTCAGGCTGATTGCTAATTGTCTAAAGATCATCTTTGGCTCCTGATCATCCATAGGGCCCCCAACATAGATTTCCTCCCCATCTCACGGTAGCTCTGCAGACTCCTGAGACACAGAGCTTAGGTGTGTTGTCCTTATCAAGGATGACTTAGCATCCTTCAGAGACTACTCTGATGTCTTGGCTTCCAAAGTCCAGAATCTTCATTTGTTTTCAAATATGTATCCACCACTCCTCCACCAAGGAGGAGTTAATGACAGTGAGGAGATGGGCATCAACTCGCATGCACTGGGCTCCATCCCAGACCCTGTGTGAGCTTCCTCTTTATGGCAATCCTAGAGGTGGGTAAAATCATGAAGCCCAGCTTATAGACAAAGAGACTGAGCTTCAGAGAGATTAAATAACCTGCTCAGCTTGCACAGCACACAGGTGGCATCCTTGGGCCTTCTGACTTCAGAGTCTGTGTCCTCAGCCATTGTAGTGCATGATTGGAATGGGATCTGTGGGCTGTGGGGATGTGAATAGTGCCATCTTTGTCGTGAGCGGAGGTCCATTCATCAAGAGGTCTCATACAGTTCTGCATGTGTCTAACAACAAAACTTCAAAATATGTGAACCAAGACCTGGCAGGAGGGGAGGAAAGTCCACAGTAGGTTTAGAGCTGAACACATCTAAACTGAGTTGTGGTAAAATACACATAACATAAAATGCTGTCCTAACCATTGTTCAGCAGTGCTGAGTCAATTTGTTGTCATGGAACCCTTCTCCAGAACGCTAAAATTCTGTACCCACTGAGAGGCAGGTCCTCCTCGCTTCCCTTCCCCAAGCCCCTGGCAACCAGAGTTCTGCTTCACTATGAACTGCTCCAGACACCTTGTGTAAGTGGGTCTGCTGGTGTCTGTCCTTCGTAGCCTGTTTTAACTGGCATGATGTCTTCAGGGTCCCTCCATTCTCTGGCATGTGTCAGCATCTCTTTGGGACTGGACAATGGGCGGTTGTGTGAATGGACCTGAACCCATGAAGCACTTCCTGAAGCACCAAGGGTGCCACCGGGGAATTGAAGAGCAGAGGGGCATCGGCCAGCTGAGTGTTCTAAGTATTTGGAGCCTCTAGCATCCCTGTTTCTCTCAGGGAGGGGACCAAGCCAACGCCTTAGCAGGCTTCCCTTGCAAAGTGAGAGGCCCCATTGAGGGCTCCCTGTAGCCTGGCCAAGGCCTTCCAGGCTCAGCCGGGGAGGTGAGATAAGCAAGCACCTTAGTCTGAACCCATAGGGGCCCTGCCCTGGCCAGTCCCAGCTGGCCCCTGGGAAAGGCTGGGCCTTGCCTCCTAACAGGGATTTCAGAGCAGGAGCTGTCAGATCTAGCCAGACTCAGCTTGGGGCCTTTATCTTTACCCCCAACCCGGTCCTATCTTCCCTACCCATCAGGAAGCTGGGTCCCCAGCTCTCAATGCTGTTATAATAACAGGCATTCACAGTTGCTGTGCCCTGCACAGTTCATCAAGCAAATACCCCCACCCCAGGCTTCAGGGAGCCCTCACAATGGACTGTAAGGAGGCGGGGGGGGGGCAGGGAAGGGGGGGGGGGGGGGAGGGGGGGGGAGAGAGAGAGAGAGAGAGAGAGATTAGGTGATCATTTTGGAAGAGCCAGACCTGAAAGAGGACCAGTTGGTCTATCTGCCTTCTCTTTTCCATGTTGGAGAACCATCTAGAAAGCCTCTGTGATTGGAACAGAGGACTGGGAAGAATTATAGGAAATCAGCTGGAGGTATGGGCACTAGCAAGATTATATGAGGCCTTGTAGACCATAAATAAGAGTCTGACTTTAAAACTGAGCATGGTGGTGCACTCCTGTCATCCCAGCACTTGGAAGGCAGAGGCAGGAGGATCAGGAATTCAAGGCCATCCCCAGCTACATAGTGAGTTCAAGGCCAACCAGAGCTACATGAGACCACATCTCAAACCAAACAATAAACCAACCAGTAAAATAAAAGTCTAGTGTTTATTCTTAGGCATTCTATAGTAGAATTCTTACCAAGCCAGGAGAGGGTTCACAGTATGTGAAGTGAACTCTGAGTTGCTGCTCCAGGTGACCCAGGCCAAACCCTGTGTGCCCTCTTGAAACTATTAAGGTCCCTCTTCTTTTGGTCTTTTTGAGACAGGGTCTTCCTGTAGCCCCAGCTGGCTGCAACTCACTATGTAGACCAAGCTGGCCTCGAACTCACAGAGATCTGCCTGCCTCTGCCTCCAGAATGCTGGGATTAAAGGCATGCACCACCATGCCCAGCTAAGGTTCCTTTTCTTTAGCTACCAGGAGTTACCCACCTTAAGAACAGACCCAGAGGAGACAATGACCCTCAGGACATTGCATCCTCATTTTCTAGTGTCCAGTGGAGGAGGTTGACCCAAAGGGGACTTGTGAGCACAGAGGAGGGCAGCTGCTGTCCATGCATGCCTGAGAGTGGTTTCCTGTGACGAATATCTCTGTCCACATACCTTTGCATGTGTGTATTATTTCTGTACAATAATGGCAGGTTGTCCTGGGGGTTATGTGGTGGGCAGCCTTGAGCACTGTCTTGGAAGGCCTGAGTTGGCTCTGTTTGCACCCAGCCTGGGGGCCTCCGAGCAGCCCATGGCTGGGTTTCTCCTTCAGAGGCCCATGACAGGGACATGCTGGGAGAAGGCTTGAACAAGAGATAAAGAGTCTTGACCATGCACTCTGGCCTCCCACACTCGATAGAGGGAGTCCCAGCTCAGAAAACTGTCCCTTTTCTTGCTGCATGTCTGTCTGTCAGTCGACTTGGTGTACCAGCTTCCGGTGCCTTCCCAGGAGATGACAATAGTACTTCAAACTGAGTGTGGACCCGAGTTCAAATCATAGCTCTTCCACTCAAGAGCTGAGCCACCATGGAACAATTTCTCAGCAACTCTTTTAAAAGAATATTTTATTTATTATTATTACTTGGTCTTTTTGAGACAGGGTCTCCATGTAGCCCCAGCTGGCCTGGAACCATGTAGACCAGGCTGGCCTTGACCTCACAGAGATTCGCCTGCCTCTGCCTCCCGAGTGCTGGGATTAAAGACGTGTGCCACCAAACCCAGCTTTGATTTATTATTTTTGTGAGCCTATATGTGTTTAAGTGCACCCCTGTCATGCAATGCCTGAGGAGGTCAGAAGAGGGTGTCGGATCCCCTGGAACTGGAGTTATGGATGGTTGTTAGCAACATGTGGGTGCTAAGGATTGAACCCAGGTTCTCTGCAAGAGAAGCCAGTGCTCTTAATTGCTGAGCCATCTCTACGGCCCCTGAACCTGCTTTCTTATATAATACAGGACAACCTGCCCAGGGGGTGGCACCACCCACAATGTGCTGGACCCTCCCACATCACTCCACAATCAAGAAGATGCCCCACAGACATGCCCACAGGCCAGTTCAATAGAGGCACTTCTCCAGTTGAGGCTCTCTCTACTCAGGTGTGTCAAGTTGACAGCTACCACTATCCAGCACAGTTGTCGCAGTGGATAAAGTGTCTGCTGTAAAAGAATAGTGGCCTGCCTATAACCCCAGCATTTGGAAGGCAGAGACAAGGGATCCCCTGGGTAAGCTGGCTGATTCCACTAGCTAGAATCAGTGAGCTCCGGGTTCAATAAGAGACCATGCCTCAATAAATAAAGCAGAGAAGGATCAAAGAAGACACTCAACAGCAACCTCTGGCCTTCATGTGCATGTACACATATGTCCACACACATGTGAGCATGTACACTTTTATGATTACAACAATTTTATTGAGATAAAATCCACACACCATACAATGAACACATTTGAAATGTTATCGCTCAATGTACACTGAATTTTGTCATGCCCCAGACAACCTTGGACCCCCTCGTCAGGCCTCCACCAGCCCCCAGCAGACCTCCTGCAGCACTGGTGACTGCTAACTCACTGCCTATGTCTATGGATTTTCCCATTCTGGACATTTCCTATCAGAGCAGTCGTGCAATGCATGGTCTCTGGGGATGACCTCTTTCACCTAGCGTGCTCTTCTCAAGGTCCATCCAACTGTGGCAAGAATTGCTACTCCATCCCTTTTATTGCCAAATACCATGCCATTGTGTGGACACATTTAACGTGCCCCTTCCTCAGGTGACAGACTTTTGGGTTCTTTCCTTCTTTTTGGCTCTTATGAATAATACTTCAACGAACACAAGTGTATGGACATTGGATACTGGATGGTGGGATCTTACAACATGGAACAGAAACGAGACCCAACCACATACAACACCAGAAAGGCACACCACCTTTTGGGGGATCTCAGTTCTAGCTGACTGACATGTGCCACAGGGGGGTCAGCACTGATGCGAGGCAACCAGGCTGCTTGCTTCACAGAGGAACAGCAGCTTTTCTTGATTTATTTGGAGGTGAAAGTGTTGGCTGTGGCAATTGCAATTATTCACGTTTTTTGTGTGTGTTTGTGTGTGTGCTTAAGTGTTCATGTGTTTGTACACATCTGCGTATAGATGTGCATACGTGTGTATAGGGCAGAGGTCAATGTCAGGTGTTTTCCTAAGTCCACCTTTTCATCTCATTTTTGGAGACAGGATCTCTCATGATACCTGAAGTTTGCCAATTCGGCTAGACTGGCTTGCCAGTGAGCCCCAGGGATCCGCCTGCCTCTGCCTCCCCAGCGCTGGGATTATAGGTGCAAGCCACCACATCTCGCTTTGGATTCTGGGGGTCGAACTCAGGTCCTTATGTTTGCATTGCAAGCCTTTTTACCAACAAAACCATTTCCCTAGCCCATGGGCATGGTTTTAAAAAGAGATTCTTCATTGTATGTGTAAACACCTTGACCTTGTCCTTGCTAACAGGCAGCTAGTCAGCTGGACTCAGGAACAACCGAGTTTCTGGCATCGTCACCTTCCATAAATGTCCCAGCATTGTGATAAGGCTGAAGGACTTCGATGTTTGAGTTGCATGGAAAGCACCAGGGTGGCGTCGAAGAGACACGTCTCTGCTCTATTGGGGGATGGCCAACTTCAAGCTCCTTTATAGTCTTGGACAAAACATTTCTTAAATGACCAACATGTGTATACATAGAGTAGAGTAGATTCTGGCTCAAAAGTTGAAGAAGCAAACTGGACAGATATTATTTAAAGACAGATATGATAAGCCTTTTGTCCCATGCTAGTCCCTCCCGCTCAGATATCTGTAGGTGCAGGGGAAAAGTCAATGTTGCTAGCAAAAGCAGCCTTTTACAAAATAACCAAGGCAACTCTTATCAACCCCACACAGTCAGGTGTGTAAGCTGTGAAGTGACCCAGGCATTTCTAGTCATAACCAGCTGGTCAGAGGTATTATCAACAGTGGTGATAGTGGGAGACTAATGTGGTATTGCTCAGCAGTGTAACCTTGAAAATCATTGACTTTTAAGTTAATTAAGGACATGTGTAGACAGAGGACCTATCTGGGGTTTTGTTAGGTAACAATGTCCCTTTGTTTCTGTTTGTAATTATGTAGCCATTTTATTTTATTTTCATTTATTTGTTTACTTATTTATCGGTCTTTTTGAGACAGGGTCTCCCTGTAGCCCCAGCTAGCCTGGAGCTCACTATGTAGACCAGGCTGGCCTAGAACACACAGAGATCAGCCTGCCTCTGCCTCCTGAGTGC
Source organism: Nannospalax galili (assembly GCF_000622305.1). NCBI lineage: Eukaryota > Metazoa > Chordata > Mammalia > Rodentia > Spalacidae > Nannospalax > Nannospalax galili. The sequence goes on from NW_008353921.1 coordinate 3,393,572, forward strand.
TGGGATTAAAGGCGTGTGCCACCATGCCTGGCGCCATTTTATTTTTTAAGGGTTTATTTATTATTTTTATTTTATGTGTCAGAGTGTATTGTCTGCATGTATATAAGTGCATCTGTGTGGTACAATGCCTGCAGAGGTCAGAAGAGAGCATTGGATCCCTTAGAACTGGAGTTATAGATGGTTGTTAACTGCTATGTAAGTGCTGGGAATTGAATTCAGGTCCTCTGCAAGAGCAGTTGGTGCTTTTAATTGTTGAACCATCTCTCCAGTCTGTGTGGACATTTTATTTTTATTTTATTTTATTTTTTTATTTTATGTGTGTATTGCCTGCATGTATGTAAGTGCACCTGTGACATGCAATGCCCTCGGAGGACAGAAGAAGGTATTGGATCCCCTGGAACTGGAGATACAGTTGTTCGCTGCCATGTAGGTGCTGGGATTCGAACCCGGGTCTTCTGCAAGAACAGCAAGTGTTCCTAACCACTGAGCCATCTCTCCAGCCCCTGTATGGCCATTTTAAACTCCGCTAGTTTTAGCTTTGCCTTGTCATAAACTGCTCCTAGTTTGTGGACATTCCAGCCTTGTGGCCTCATCTATTTTATGACAAAGCTTCAGAGATGGTAAGAAGACACACAGTGCTTTGAATGGGTAAAAGGCTAAGGGTCTAGAGTTTGCCTTTTGTCTCCTTATGGTGGTCCTTTCCTGTTTCAGATGTCAGTTTTCAGTTCTCATGGCTCAGCAGTGGACTCTCTGGGTCATAAGGAAACTGTTTGACCCTTTGAGGCACTGCCAGGATGGTTTCCAAAGGAGCTGTGCCCTTTTACATCCCCATCAGTAGTGCACAAGTGCTCAGCTTTTTCCACACCCTCGCCAACACTTGTTACTGTCTGTTTCTTGGCTATAGCCATCTGGACTGTGTGTAGGGGTGTCTCCTTGTGGTTTTGACTGGCATTTCCTTCATGGTCAACTCCCATTTGCCTCCATGGAATCCCACTCATGACCAAAGGGTATCTTGGGATACCCCATTCCAAATTTGGAAATAATAACTGGTCCCAAAGAAAGAAAGCTTATATGAAGAAAGTTGTCTGTTGCAGCTACATGACATGTCTTAAGGTGGCCGTTCCATAAATGACAGAATTGTTTACCTGCTTTGAGGCATTGAAAAGCTCTAGTTTTCTTCTATTGTCTCTAATAATTATAAAAACCGAGAGGTTACACAGAAAATACCCATGATATGGAAACAAGTAGGCTTGAAAGAATTCATTTAATCGTAGCAAAAGAAGCTTATTAAGGAGGCTGGGGAGATGGCCCAGTCAAGCAAATGTTTACTGCACCAGTACGGGGACCTGAGTTTAATTTCCAGCACTTGCATAAAAAGCAGGGCCCCATGATGCTTGTAATCCCAGCCCTGGGGAGGCAAAGACAGGTGGACCCCTGGGGCTCACTGGCCAGCCAGTTTAGCAAGGCCCAGGTCCCAGTGAGAGCTTCTCACTCAAGGTGAATGAGCTCCTGAAGAAAGACATCAAGGTTCACTTTGGGTTGGGTTGCCACTTGTGCATTCACATGCATATGGACTTACATACACAGGGGTACATACACACACACACAAAACCTCCATAGAAGCATGTTAAAATCTCCAATTTTTTGTTTGGTCTTTGAGGCTGGCCTTGCTGTGCTGCTGCTGTGATTTGAACATTATATGTCCCCTGTAGGCTCGTGCGTCCAACTCCTGGTCCCCAGCTGGTGATGTTATTTTGGGAGGCTCTGGAAACTTTAGGAGGTAGGACCTCATTGAAGGAAGTAGGTTCCTGGGAATGTGCCTTGGAGGTTGTACCTGGTCCCTGGTCCCTTCCTCACTCCCTGCCTCCCAGCTGTCCTGAGGTGAAGTCTCTTTCTTGTCACAGACTCCTGCCACACCCTCCTGCCACCACAATGCTCTACCCAATTATGTGGGTCCAAGCAGCCATAGACCATCCCCTCTGAAACCATAAGTAAAACAAGCATTTCCTCCTGTTTGCTTAACTTTTTTTCATAGCTGTGGACAAAGTACCAGACAGAAACAACTTAAAGGAGGAAAGACTTCTTTAAGCTCGTGGTTTCGGAGGGGTTGAGTCCATCCTGGAGGCGAGAAACTGGCAGGGTTGGGTGGCCCACTTTGTAGCAGGCCAAAGGGGACTGCCTGACTTGGGCTCCCAGATTTTGGCCTGGCGCCATCTATATTCAGGGTGTGTCTTGCCCTGTCTGTTAATCTTCTCTGGAAGTGCCCTCACACCTATGGCCGTAGATGTGCCTCACCATCTCCTGGGTGAGTCTAAATCCAGAATAAAGATTAACTACCACACTCTTCTAAGTTATCTCTGTCAGGCATTCAGTTTCAGGAATGCACAAGTGTGACAAATACAATTGCCCAAGCTGGTCTCAAACCCATGGGCTCTAGTGATCCTTCCACCCCAGCCTCCCAAGGGACTGGAACTCCCAGTGAGTGCCAGCATGCCCAGGCATCCCGGTGTGTTTTAAACTCTGCACCATGTGCTGCCTTAATGAAAAAAAAAAAAAAAAAAAGAAAAAAGAAAAATTAGAAAAGAACCAGAAAATACTAAACTACTAACCGAGAGTGATGGGGTTCTAGAAGTCCCTTCCCCATGCTTTCCTCAAACTCCCTCCCCACACACTGAGTAAGGAGATGCCCTCCTGCTTCCCCACTGCTGTGTGGGCAGAGCTGCACACAAACTCATGTTCATAGTCAGATTCATATCTGCACTGGCTGCTCTTGTAGAGGACCTGGGTTTAGTTCCCAGCACCCACATGGTGGCAAACAACTGTCTGTGACTCCAGTTCCAGGGGATCTGATACCTCTTCTGGCCCCCTTGGGCATTACATGACATGGGTGCGTTTATACACATTCAGGCAAAGCACTCATATACATAAAATAAAAATTTTAAAAATAAATAAAAATTTAAAAAACCCCACAGGCTTCATTTTTTGCCAGATTCAAGTTCACACAGGGATTGGCCCATTGTAAAGGGTCAATAAAATATTTGAATGAGTGAATCTATTACATTTAGGCCTGGCAGGAAAAGTCAAATTCCATCATCACAGGGTTACTGGATGGTAAGTCACATAAGTAATCATGGCCATCCCTCTGTCCTCTTTACATAGTAGCTTCTTTCTTTTAGAACAAGGTTTCCATTTTATAACAAAGGAAACAGGGTGGGAGAGGTCAAGACACTTGCTAAGATTGCACTGACAAGTGTGAAGAGCTATCTGCAGAAGTCAGCTCTTTGCCAACACTACTCTGGGCAGTGGAATGCAGCCAGAGACGGGCCCCAGAGCTGGGGACCTGATGAGCCAGCAGCCCTTCCCAGGTGCTGGAGCTTGGGTGGGGGCAACGCAACCTACTTATTCCTGGCAGCTGACTCAAGGGACACAGGACACACACTGACTCTTCACTGGCCTAGGGGACCTTACACACACAGGTGTAAATACACCTGTGTAGTGCAATGCACAGGCTAGGAAAGAAGCTCCCTCAACTTCAAAGGCTTTTTAGGGAGCATGGAGTTAGGGTAGGTTAGTGATGTCTGCGGCCCTCTAGTGGGCAAAGTGAGCAAAGCTCTAGTTCCTTCCCAGCTAATAATTGTAATGATAATCATGGTCATTTAGTATTTTCACGTGCAGGCATTTAACATTGAATCTAATTTCATCATTATATACCAACTCCCTGGTGCATTATCACCACATTATAGAAATAATCTGGGTGCTGGAGAGATGGCTCAGCTGTCAAATACTCAGGTTCACAACCAAAAAGAAAAAACAATCTGGGGATGGGAAATGACAGCCACACCCCCAGCCCCAGCTCCTCACCCCCACCCCAAAAGCCACTGCCAAGGTCTTCTGGCTGGAAACCAGAGCCCTTGTGCAGTTGAGGAAGAGACCCTAGGTAAGGAAGGCTCCTGGGCCAGGAGAGGCCCTCAGGGGGCAGAGGGGATGGGGGGATGGACATGGAGGTAACTGGTGAGGCTTCCTGAGCCCTCAGTCCTCCTCACACATCTGCTTCCATGACCTTAGGAGAATCTCACCAATGCCACCACAAGCTCACGTGGCTCATAAAATTTCCAAAATGAACACAGTTTGTTTGCAATTGTCTTGGATCACTGTCTCTTCCTGCACTGGTGTGTAGAATAAATATCTTCCTATGGTAGCTATGCATGAAAAAGCAAATTTTATGTTTAGTAAATCATGTTAAAAGAATAAAGGCCTGAAGAGATAGCTCAGTTGGTAGAGTACTTGGTGTACAAGCATGGGAACCCGAGTTTGATCCCCAGAACCGAAGTAAATAATAATAATAAAGAAGTCAAATGTGATGACCTGTATTTGTAATCCCAGTGCCGGGGGACGTGGAGGGAGGAGGAATCCCAGGGCTCACTGGGGAAGTTCTGGGTTCAAAATAAGTTAGAGGGTAATAGAGGAAGTCTCCTGTCCTAGTTTGTTTCTTCATTGCTGTGACAAAACACTCTGACCACTACCAACTTGGGGAGGAAAGGGTTTATTTCATCTTACATCTCCTGGGTCACAGTTCATCAGGGAATCCAGTGTAGGAACTCAGGGCAGGAACCTGGAGGCAGGAGCTGGAGCACGGGCCATGGAGGAACGCTGTTTACTGGCTTGCTCCCCTGGCCCCTGCTCAGCCTTCTTTCTTATGCAACACAGGCCCACCTGCCCAGGGGTGGCATCACCCACAGTGGGCTGGGCCCTCCCACATCACTCAACAATCAAGAAGGTACCCCATGGACATGGCCAGAGGACGGTCCAATGAAGGCAATTCCCTAATTGAGGCTCCCTCAACCCAGGTGTGTCAAGTTGACACTAAAGCTATCCAGCAAAACTCCATATGTCAATCTCTGGCTTCTACACCCATCCCCCCCTCCATGCACACACATATATACCTCAAAAGATAATAAAGGATGGATAGAGGAACAGATGGATATAGCGGTTCAATCTCAACATCAGTGTTTTAGAGAGTGGTTCTCACACTCTCTGGGGTACCACTCCACAGACAGCTCACATGAGCTCACACCTTGAGTGCTAGGGTAGGAATTTGGGGAGCCATAGAAGGATTTAGAGCCCAAGAGGGATTTGAATGTAATTGTCACTAAGGTAAGATTCTAGTGTCAAAGAGCACCAGGTCCAATGGTGGGGGTCAGATGACAGCAGACACTCTCCTTACCCAGCACCAACAAAGGCCACGGTAGAACTGAGGAGAAAATGTACCCACAGAAGGCCCCAGCAGGTGTCCACTGATTCCCAAGATGGAGGATCTAGGGGATGTCGTATGTCTAGCCTGCTGTGTGTGTGTGGGGGGGGCGCGGGGAGATCAGGCCCCTGCTGGGATTGTTTGGGTTCATACTGTCATAGGCCTAGAAAACAAGACCTCAAAGTATAAAACAGGAAGTGTTTTATTTTATCAATAGAGTGACCCAGGAGAATAGTTCTTTAAAGTAGGGCCCTGAACAAAGAAAAAAAAATTTTTTTATGCTCCCACATCTTTTACAGATAACATGCCTTGTATAGATAGTATACATTTTTATCGGTGTTTTAAAAAACACTGTAAGAGGGTACAAAATGGCTGGAATGCTGGGGGAGGAAGGAGACCCTAGGACTTGAACAGGGCATGTGCAGACAGACACCAGTCATGCCTTGTGCTGTTACATACAGGCATCGGGGTTTCTGGCACATCTGGGCCTCTTGCTGGAAAGTGAGGAGGCCATTCCAGTCTAGAAACTGGCTGGGTAGTGGAGAGGCCTCAAAATGCAGCACTGCAGGGGCCTCGGTTGCTAGCCCTGGTCCCTCCCATCTCAGACACCCTCTGGCTAACACTTGTTCTCCATCACACCTTCTGTTAAGCGTGTTCTGGTTCTATCACCTAAATATTCCTCCCACAACCCTGTGCGTGGGAAGAATGGCTATTCCCGTTTACAGATGAGGAAGCCGTCAAGCCCAGAGAGGTGAAACTGTTTACCCAAGGTCACACAGAGCAGATGTAGAAGTGGGACCAAACCTGGACTCCAGAGGATGTCCTTGGGGCCCTGGCTGCCCTGGTTCCCATCCTGGTCCCAGTCAGGGAGGCAAAACTAGGCTTGGCCAGCAGGGGGTGGAATGCTATCAGAGATAAACCCTGGTGCCCAGTACTCTGGCTAGCTGAATTTATACTGATGAAATAAGAAGCTTTAAGCCCTCATTCACTAAGGCAAGAGTTGAGTGTCAAAGAGGATCAGGTCCGGTGGTTTGTCCAACAGCAGACAAACCCTCCTCATACAGAGATCATAGCAGTGCCCTCCCCTGGGTGCTACTGAGGAGAAAACCAGGGCCTGGAACAGGGGGAGAGGTGCAGAGAAGTGAGAGCAAACTCTCTCACGTGCGAGCCCATGGTCCAGAGAAAAAGAATGGCATGGCTTTTAGCACAGAAGGATGTGCCTCTCCACGCCTAGTAAGAGAACTGTGTTAGCGCCGCTCTGCCCCAGCTGGTACCATTTAGCTACCAATAGAGCTACCTGGGGCAGGAAGGGAAAAGGGCACTGTCAGTGGGATTGCAACCTACTTTATTGCCTATGGAAGGCAATCTGGCCATGTCTATCAGAATTTAAAACATGCATGCATTTAACAGACACACAGAACACCTCTGCAGAGGACTGCTACCTCGGCACTAGAACTCTGGTTGGTCTCAATTTAGATGTGCTGTTACTGTGAAATATGTACTATCATACAAAATCCAATGCATGTATATATCTATATCTATATCTATATCTATATCTATCTATCGCTCTCTATATAGTACATATAAGTATTGTAGTATATATGTGTGTGGGGTTTGTTTGCTTTTGCCGTGCTGGGGATTGAACGCAGTGCCCTGTGCATGCTAGGCAACTATTCAAGCACTGAGCCACACCCCTAGCCTTGTTATATTCTTTTGAGATGAAAGGGTTCTTACAAGTGGATGGCGATGGCTGCGCAGTGGGGACGTTCTTAGCAGTACTCAGCCGTACACTTAAAAATGGTGAACGGTGAAGAAAGTGAACTCTATGCTGGGTATCTTTTAGCACATTAATAAACCAAGCAAGGTGATTTGGCTGTAAGGCAAGAAAGTTTTCAGGAAATGATGACCAATGAAACGTCAAGTACAGCAGGCTGGATATATGGCTCAGTGGTTAAGAGCACTGGCTATTCTTGCAGAACACCTGGGTTCAAATCCCAGCACACACATGACAGCTAACAACCGTCCATAACTCTAGTTCCAGGGGGATCCAACACCCTCTTCTGTCCTCTCCAGCACTGTGTGACACGACTACGCTCACATACATGCATGGAATACACTCATACACATAAAATAAAAATTAGAAAAGAAAAAAAAAAGCCAAGTGGAGCTTGGGCTGTTGATAACTCCCTGGGAGAGCACTTGCCTGGTTTGGGACACTCTAGGTCCAACCCCCAGCACCTTGAAAGTAATAAGACAACAAACTGCAAGGGGGACACAACTCAGGGGTGTTTTTGCGGTTTAGATGCATTAGATGTGAAGCGGGAGTTGGGAACTGGAAGGCTGGCCTTTCTGAGCGGATCGCAGGGACTTGAGACTGGCACAAGGGTCAGCTGCCTGCCTCCAATTCTTCACTTCTGACCCTGAGAGGCCAGAGAATCAGGTGCAGTGGGAGAGGAGCCAGGAGGACTTGTGCCTCCTGTGCAGACTCCCCACTGAGCGTGCCCACTGGGAGCCACTCTTATCCTTCCAGGTGTCAGGCAGGGGACTTGGGAGGGTTTTGAGATCAGACATGGGGTGTATATGCATACAAGGGCTGCCCTGTCCACTCGGCCTGCTGGAGGGACAAGAGGAGGCAGCAGCACAAAGCTGGCATGGGGGTGTGGACCCCTAAGGGTTGAGGGAGAGGTTGCAGGGGACCCCAAGCAAAAGAGGTCAAGAGTGAGAAAGGCCTATGATTGTGGCCACCTATGTGAGGCCCACAACAATTGGCAGCCTTCAATGGGTGCTAGTTTCAGAGAGCTGGGAGGCAACCAGACTGGGGCGCCTATAGTGACCCTTCCTCCCCCCCCTCCTCTTCCTCCTCCACACTTCCACCAGGATCTCAGGCTCTATCTGGAGTGAGAGGGAAAGCTGAAGGGGTATCCAGCTTGGATAGAACCTCAAATTAGGGGTGTCAATAATATCCTGACTGGACATTCTAATCTCTCTCTCTCTCTCTCTCTCTCTCTCTCTCTCTCTCTCTGCCTCTCTCACTTCCACTATACTATATTGACCAAGGAGAGTCTCAAGGTCAACACAGGGGAGTTAGAGCAAAGTCATATTTCTTCAGCAATGGGGAGATTGGACCCACTTTGATATCCCCAGCAACAGGTGCAGGCTGCAGTAAAGAGTCACTGTGTGTCTAGGAAAAGAGGAACAAGTTCAGGGATAGTTGCCAATCTCTGCCCCTTGGCTCTTTCCTCTCCTGAAAGCACAGTCCCTGTGTACACAACAGGGTAGCCAGAGGGAGGGAAAACCAGGGAGATAGGTTCTTACATTGCTGGGGCTGCCTCTGCTCACTGCTTCCAGTTCATCTGTAAAATGAGGGTAATCTAATCACCTCCCCCATTGGTCTGGTGGTGATGGAAATACTTTCTTAATTCATGAATGTCTCCGATCTTGCAAAGAGGTGGGTGGTACTGCTCTTGCTCTCAAAGTGGATAAATAACCAGAGATGGTAAGCATGAAACACGGCCCCTACCCTGTGAGACTGGTGTCTTGTGTTAGCAGAGGAAGGAAGACAGGACAGGCTGCATCAGGAGAGGGCCCAAGGCCTAACCTTGGTCCACTATGGGCTAAATGGACTAGACAAAAGGGACAGAGCCTGGCATGGTGAGGAGCTGGTGCATAGGTGGAGAGGCTGGAGCACCCATGGTAGTGCAGAGGTCTGTACCCATGAATCAAAGAAGAAGCTCTACAGGGCCTCTTGTTGGCCATGTGGGAGCTGATGCTGGCTCTCATGTTTGTTCCTTGGCAAGGTTAAGCTGAAAGAGGGGAAAAATGACCCAGAGATTGAAAACAGATTATTGGTGATAAAGTATTCCAGGCTGGCGTGAGACAACATCCCACCCATTCCCCAGCCCTGACGCAAGTCTGGCCGGAGGAAGGCCTTTCTTCCAGGCCTGATCAAGCCAAGAGGCTGGCTGGTGGGAGTTGAAGCTTCAGCCATTCCTGCTTAGGTGCCAGAGACTGAGCTGAACTTAAAACAAGCTACAGGCGCACAGTCTGCTAACTGGTCCCCCTAGAATTTGACCTCTCTCCTGAGAGGTACATTCTATTCTGCCTGTTTCCCAGGGGAGCTGCTGAGGGTCACAGAGGTTAATCTGCTGGTTAATAGGCAGATTCTGGGTGTTTGCTGGGCAAAAAATCTAGCTGAAATGATGGCTTTCAGGTTCTGTGGGTTTATCCTGGGTGTGAGGTGCAGACAGGCCAGGGAGGTTTAGGGTGGCAAGGAAGAAGACTTCAAGGGTGCAGGGTGATGCGAGGGGCAGTATGGTGCAGGGACACTTGTCTAACATTAAAATCAGATTTGGGAGCTGTTTGTTACAGCAGCATGACCTAGCTTATCCTAGCAGATACAGATCATGATAAATCAACGTACATGTTTCTCTCTCTTCTCTCTCTCCTCTCTCTCTCTCTCTCTCTCTCTCTCTCTCTTGTGTGGTGCATTGCACTCACCCATGCAGGGGCCAGAGCAGGACATAAGTGTGTTTCTTCATGTATTCCATCTTACTTTTTGAGACAGGGTCTCTCACTAACCTGGAACTCTTCATTGTGGCCTGGCCAGCTGGCTATCAAAGCCTCAGGATCTGCCTGTCTCCAGCCCCCAGTGCTGGGGCTACAGGCATGTACCATCACACTCTGTTTCTTTTACATGGGCTCTGAGGATGGAACTCAGGCCCTCACACTTGTATGGCAAGAGCTCTTACCCACTAAGCCATTGCCCCAACCCCAAGGTATGTGCTCCTTAAAACTTTAGGACTCACCAGCTTCCTCTTAGGAAGATCACTTTAAGTTTTTAATCAGGGCTAGGGACATGGCTCGGTGGGTAAAGCACTTGCTGCACAAGCATGAGGATGTGAGTTCAGATCCTCAGGTCGGGTGGCACCCACTTGAAGTCCTAGCATTAGGGGAGTGGGGACAGTCAGCTCCATGGCCAGCCAATCTAACTGAAACACAGCTCCAGATTCAGTGAAAGGCTCTTTCTCAAGTGAATAAGGTGAAAAGCAATAGAGGAACACACCTGATGCCAACCTCTGGCCTCCATACACGCTCCTGTGTACACACCCCCATGTGTGCACATATATGTATACATCATAAACACACAATAAGCTTTTAAATTTTGGAAAATGCACATAGCATAATACTCACCATCCTAACCTTTGGAGTTTTACTATGTACTGGGAATTGAACCCAGAGCCTCACCCATACTAGGAACGTTCTCCACCTGAGCTGTACCCCAGCCCCCATCTTAACACTTTCAATATGTACAGTTCAGTGGTGTTAAGTATACTCACCTTATGTGCTGTGAACACTATCATCCATCCATCCACAGGATTGTTTCCTCCTACAAATCCGACACCTTGTACCCATCCAATAATACCAACCCACTCTGTCCTCTCCCAGACCCTGGTAGATGCACTTTCTACCTTAGTGAATTGGATTACCTTAAATACCTCATTTAACTGGAATAATCCAGTGTTTTGTCTTTTGTTACTGGTTTATTTCACTTAGCATAATGTCTTCAAGGTTTATCTATATGGTAGCATGAGTCAGAACTTTAACCTTATTTTTCAAGACAGAATAATATTCCATTGCACGGACATACCACATTTTGCTTATCCATTCATTGGTCATTGGGTACTTGGGTGGCTTATATGTTTTAGTGATTGTACACAGTGGTGCTGCGAACATCTGTATATAAATATTGGGGGTAGCTTTTCAAACAGTTTTAAGTCAGTGGAGTCCTGGCCTCTAGGTTGGTATGCAACTTTGAGTAGGTGACTTCCTGATCTGATTCCAGTGTCTCTCACCTACCTGCCCCCCTCTCAGCAGAGAGAATGGATTGTGAATACTTTCAGCAGAGAGGCCACACACGGAATGCATTGTTACTGCTCAGTGGGGAGAGGGCAGTGGCTTCCCAAAAGGCATGAGTCACTCCTGGTGGGATTCCAGGCATCAGAAGAGGCTGTTCTGGGCAGCAGAACCCGAATTCCACACAGAGCAGTGGCCCTGACCCTGAGCCTTGAGGGAGCCACACCCTCTCTCCTGGGCTGCCCCGCTGCTATGAGGAAGGAGTCTGTGAATGTCAGAAGCATCCAGTTCTTAGGAATTCAGCCTCCAGTCCCACCGCCTTATGTAACTGTTAAGGAGGCTCAGAGAGGGTGATGTACCTGCCTAGAGTTGTATAGCTAGAGAGACTGGCCTGGGTTTGGAATCCTCAGACAAGTTTCTGTACCTCCCTGCTTCCACATGGTCCTGATGCTAGGAGGTGGGCATCAGAGATGAAATCTGGAATAGGGGCTTGAAGTGGGAAGAATTGGGGCCCTTGATGGTCTCAGGGATACTGGTTTAAGGACTGGTTGACCGACAGTCATCTGTATCCTTCCCGAGTTCTCAGTTAACATGGAAACTACTCAAAACTGGTATGTGACTGAGCCCTTCCCACAACCGGGGCACAGAGCTGAGCTGTCACATGTGGGCTCCTGTTTCAGCTCCATTGTGAGAAGGGAATCAGTGGTACCCTATCCAGAAGGCCTGGATCCTTAGTTCAAGGACATTTTTAAGGCCACAAAGTGAGAATAGGCAAGAGCTTGGACAGGAACCTGGGCAAGGGGCCTAGACCTGTGTCCACATGTGTTATACTGCCTCTTGGGAACTGTCACTCTCTGCAGGGTAAGACAAGGCACTAACTGTACCCATTGGAGCAGCTTGGTGACATGCTGGCCAGAGTGGGCAGTTGATGTCAGGACCTACTATGCCAGGTCTGACTTTTCCCCAGTGTGCATGATCTAAGGGAGAGAAATCTATCTTCAGGAGTATTCTGGAGCTTTAGGCCAGGAGGGCAGGGTCATAGAATCTGAGTGCACAGCAGCCAGTGCTTAGAGGACCCTGGCCAGGTGCTTAATGTAGAGACAGAAGGCCAAAAGTGAAAACAAAATTCCCACACTTTGATAACTATGTGATGATCATTTGGAGTCTGACTCAAGATGTCTTACATAAAAACCGGGAGCCCAATCTCTTTGTAATTTATTACAGTTTATTTATTTTGTGTAGCAATGGTGGCTTGTGCCACGGTGTTTACATGAGGGCAAAAGACAAGCTGAAAAGTCGGTTCTCTTTCCATCACATGGATTCCAGGGATTAAACTCAGGTTATTAGGCTGGATGGCAGGGGCCTTTAACCACCCCCAAACTTCCTTTATTTTATTTTATTTTAAAAAATATTTTAGTTATTATTTTTATTCTATGTGTATGAGTGTATTGCTTGCCTGTATGTAAGTGTACCTGTGTCATGCAATGCCTGCAAAGGTCAGAAGAGGCTATTGGATTCCCCTGGAACTGGAGTTAGGATAGTTGTTAGCCACCATGTGGGTGCTGGGGATGGAACCCGGGTCCTCTGCAAGAGCAGCCAGCTCTTAACCGCTGAGCCATCTCTCCAACCCCCCAACTTCCTTTTTAAAAAAATAATTTAAAATTTTATTGTGTGTGCATGTATGAGTCCCTGTATGCATGTGTGTGAATGCCCATGCACATGTATGTGGACTTGGTTTTTTTTTTGACAGGTCTCACTGGGACCTGGGGCTTGCTGATTTGACTAGGCTGTCTGGTCAGCCAGTGTGCCCCAGGGATCTGCCTGTCTCTACCTTCCCAGCGTATCTGTTACTTTTTGCTGCTGTGATAAAATACCATGGCAAAAGCAACTTAAGAAAAAAAAAATATTTATTTTAGCTTCCAGTTCCAGATGGACAGAGTCCTCATGGTAGGGAAGGCTAAGCATGGCAGCAAGAATAGGAAGCTGGCTGATCACATTTTATTCACACACAGGAAGTAGAGAGAAAGAACAGGAAGTGAGATGGCATATATCCTCCAGCAAGCCTCCACCTCCTAAAGGTTCCATAACTTTTCCCCAAACAACACTGTCATCTGGAGGCCAAGTGTTCAAATACATGAGCTCAAATACATAGGGGGCATTTCTCATTCAAACCGCAACAGCACTGAGGTAACAGGTGTACATTGACATGCTCAGCTTTTTACATGGATGCAGGGGATCAAACTCAGGCCTCATGCTTGCATGGCAGAAGATCTACTGCATCTCCCCAGCCCCTGGATCTAATTTCTAATGACCCACATGCCTTATCCAAATGGCCAGTCCCAAGAAAACAACTCACATTCTAAAATTTACTATTCAACAAGGTATCGAGGTATCCACCTGGACCCTCAGATATGGGCTTGAACAGGAGTCTCAGGATGGAACTTGCCTGCTGTTCTCCTGCAGTGTCTTTCAATAAATTCTCTCTTTGTCTTTTCGTGTCCTGGTAAATTTTTTTACCACTCACATCACCCACCTTCCTTGCGCCATTTTGCACAGCATGTTGGTGGCTCATAGAGACAGAAAATCTCCATTTGCCTCTCTTGGCCACTTCTTATTCTGGTGCTTGTGTGGTTAGATGAGTGGTTCAGAGACAGCAGAGGACCTCTGGGTAGCTGCTGCCTACCATGGCCCAAGGGTGGTTGTCCCTGTCAGGGTAGACACCAGGGAGCTCCTGTGGACCCCTGTGGATCAGTGTGTGAGGGCTGAGGGGACCACTTGACTTCTTTCTGGGAACCCCTTCTCCCCAACAGACACTGTGGCAGCTCATGCAGGGCAGACCTATAAATAGTGAGAGATTTCCCTTCTCTCCCTCTTCACTCTTCTCCCTGGCATTTGTAGCCATTACTCCCCAGAGCAGAAGGGAGCAGTGTCTTAGCAGTGACATGTCTGGCACTTCTTCAAGATTTGCTGATCCGCGAAACATACAGTTGGTGGGAAATTTCAATTCTCTAGAATGGTGAGACTTCCTGTCTCCCTGCTGACTGATCGGCAGCTGCTTTCTGTTTCTGCTTTCTTTCTTCTCTTGAGGTTGGGCCAACCTAACCAGTTGGATACTCTGGCCCCAAAGGTGTAAGTGGCTCCAGAGTGCATCTGGGTTTCACTTTCACAAGATGGAGGGATGTCGTAGCTTAGAGTGTTCAAGTCTCTTTTAGACAAATGGGAGCTTTGTCATCCACTAGTGATGCCTTTGGTTTGACTGTATCTCAGTGGGATCCACAGAGTCTCACACCTTTTATTCCCTCCAACTTGCCCAAGGGATGTGTTCTTTCTGGCTGCTGTCTTTGCTTGGGACCTCTCTTGTATTCGTCTCTGTCATGGACACTCTCTTTTCTCTATTTCCCTTTGCCTATGGCTGCCTATAACCGTGTCTAATGTCTGCTGACAGCCAGTGGGTACATTGTCATGTTTAACTTGCACTGTCTCTGTAACCTCACTTTGCATCTCTGGAGGCAATGATGGGACTTGGTTGAGGATTGCCACCGTCTCTCTTCCGTGACTTCTATTCATCAAGAGACACTGTGGGACTAAGTCCTGCTGCACCTAATCAAGGGCAAGTTCCCAGAGAAGCCAAATGAGGCAGGACTCCCCTTCACTCTATGCTGAGGACTGTTGAGGGGGACCCTTAAAAACCAAGCTCTCTCTCTTGTAGCTCCTGGTTAGAAAGGGTGGTTACTCTGAGGGAAAATGGGACCAGTAAAAGACAAACAATTGGACAGCCAGCCAAGGCTACCTCCTGGGACTTCAGAAAAGGCTTACTTCCTGAGGCTACAGATGTCAAAAATAAGGAAACAATTTTGAGGTGACTCTGTTAAAAAACAAAATAAAACAAAACACACATACTATAAAAAAGATAGAACTATGAAGTTTTTCTTATAAATAGTGTTAAAACAAAATGAAATATTTTTTGGATAAGAAAAAATGACTAGATTATTTCAAAATGGAGTAAGAAAAATGAGGATAAAAGCAGAAAGTTTAAGCCCAGTACAGAAAGTCTGAGTAAGTCAGGTTTGTAAGAGCTCAAACTTGAAGGCAGTATGTATGTATGATGACAGAAGATTACTAAAACTTCTAAGGCCAAAATGTAGTATCCTGATATAAAACCAGAATATAGTCCTCAGTTTAAAAACAATGAAGTTCTCTTGATATATCAGTTTGTTCTTGGAAACATTTATAAGAACTGAAGTCAAGAACAAAGACTTTATGCTTTATCAAGATCGTTTTTATGCTTCTGTGTTTGTTTTAGTTTTAGTTTTGGTAAGTCTGTCCAGCTCAGAAACTGAAGTCTTAACAAAATCAATCACTTAAAAACACGGTTTTCTCAAAGCTTTTGTATAAAAATTAAAACTAGAATCTGTTATTGCCTCTTCAGGATTGGTAAAACTGTTCTAGGTGTTCAATCACCACAGCTTGAAGGCTTAAACCAATGAGGATAAAATAGACAACCAATATTTTGTCCCTAGCCCTCCAAGGTCAGCCAGTAGCCAGGGAACAATGAGATCCCTCTCAAAGGGCCCTGCAACTCTGATAAGTCATCTGCTTGATCAGGGAGACCTTGAAGACCTAACCAGTGCACATCCTGCAAAGACAGAATCATTAGAGAAAAAAAAATGCCCCTAAAGTCACATGATCATCAAGACCCTGACCCTGTCCTAGCAGATAACACAAATAGAGGAAAATTACAGGAGCCAAGAAGGTCCTCAGAAGTTCTAGGAGTAACCCCTGAGGAGTTTGACTGATCTAAACAGTTAATGAGAAAAAGATTAACTCTTTACCACCTACACAGTCTTAAACATGCAGCAGGAAAGTATAACACCCAACTAAAATAATTAGTAATTAAAAAAAAACAAGATCTAATTATGTAGCCCTGTATTTCTCCCTATATAGACCAGGCTGGACTTGAACTCACAGAGATCCACCTGCCTCTACTTCCCGAGTGGTGGGTACCACCACACCCAACTTAATAATTAGTAATATTAGAAAACAAAATTCTCCTAGCTCTTGGTCAAAATTCTCATCCTGACCTAGGTCACCTGGAGAGGGGGGGGGTCCCCCTCAAGACTTACAAAGAAGAAGTCATTCAGGTGACCAAGTTCAGCCCTTTTAAAGGGGACCAAGGGCTAATTTCAAATAAGTTAATCTATGGACCCACTGTATATAGCTCCTGGTTTTGGAATTATCCGAGTGGAAGATGCCTTGATAGCACTATGCTCACTGTTTGTTACACATGGCAAATTCTTTCTCAACTGCCATAAACGTCTTTTCAAGATGTTCTATTTTTCTGTTAAAACTAATTTGTCTGACTCTGAGCAGATAAAAACCCAACTCTCTGTTTAATGTCTTCTTTATTATTGATAAAGAAACGTCTCCATCACAGCTGGGTCTGTTACACTCATCCTCAGTCTTGACCTATACTGCCTCTATATTGCCCCAGTCCGCAAAACATATATCCCTTAACCCATTCTATGAGTCTCAGACCCCAGAGGATCCCTCAGGACATCACGGAGCAATTAGTACACACTGGCTGATCATATCTAAGCCTGTCCCTTATCTTGTCTCTCTTCCTCATGGGGATTCCAGAAAAAAATAAAACAGACCCTCTATCCCCGATGACACAATAGACCCATGCCTCTCTGCTCTCTTCCCCAATGGGTAGAACTTTTCTTCGTGCTAGGCCTTCTGCTCTGTTCCTCCTCTGTCAAGTTTTCCAATCATTTTTGGGACATTTGGTATGGCCATGGTTAGATCCCATTGTCCCTCTTGGAGGATTTCATATTCTCCTTTGTATTTTCAGTCCCCACCTTCTTCAAGGCTAATCAAGTTCCAGTATTCAGCCAGACTGGGACAACTGCTAGATAACCTCTCCAGAAGGGCGTGGACCCCCTTGGCTCCCATGGCTTCTTTCTCGCTGTGTTTCATTCTGCTTTGTGTTTTCAGACCCTGCTTACTTAACTTCTGGTATGATTGGTATCTTCCAGATTACAGGCCATTAAACTCCAGATGGTATTGTGTCAGAGATATCAACCGTTGCCTTTGGCATCAATGCCTAGCTCCCACCACTGAAGACCTTGCCATCTCCCAGTGGGGCCACTATCTGGCTTTTGATTTCTTGCAGTAGCCACTCCGTCCCCATCTCTAGAATGCTTCTGGAGTGTTCTATTCCTTACTGTCTGTGTTAGTTACTTCTCTGGTTGCTGTGACAAAAGTAACCCTGAGGAAAGGAAGAGTTATTTTGGCTCACAGTTTGAAGGTACAGTTCGTTCATGGTTGCAGGAGCTTGAGGTGGCTGATCACGTTGCATCTATAGTCAGGAAGCAGAGAGAGGTGAGTTCAGGTGCTCAAATAGCTTTCTCCTTTGCATGCAGTCCAGGACATCAGCCCATTGAATGGTGCCACCTTCTTACAGTGGGTCTTCCCATGTCAACTGACCTAACCTAGATAATCTCTCAGAGACCTGCCTGGAGGCTTGTCTCTTAAATTATTCTAAATCTTGTCAAGTTGACAATATTAACCACCACAGCTCCATCCCAACATATCATCCAAACATATCACATTTAAGGCAGAATCTCCCACCCTTGACCTCATGGGCTCATGACTATCTCATAAAGCAGAATCCAATTAGTCCAACCTCAAAACTCTCTATAGTCTTTAACTGTTCCAACATAGTTCATAAGTATAAGTTCAGGATCTTTTCTGAGATAGGCAATCTCTTAAAGAGTCCCTGTACAATAAAAAAGTCAAGTCCCACACTTCCAGCGGTGGCACAGAGTAAGCATTCCCATTCCAAACGGGAGGAACAGGGCCATAGCAAGGAAAGACTGAATCAAAGCAAGACCAAAACCCAGTAATGAAAATATAAATCCTGCAGCTCCATATGGGGCTTGTGATGGAATCTGGTTTCTAGAGGGCTTGGAGAGCTCTGGGCCTCCAGCCTACTCCCTGCAGCACACATAGCCTCTCCCTTGTGCCAGCTCCACCTCATGCCTGTAGCCTTTGTCAGTGTGTTGTGATCCATGGTTCTGGAATCTCTAACATCCTGAACTGGCAACTTAGGTTTACCTCCTGGGGTCTCCTTTCTGTGACTCCAGCCCTCCCTGGTTTGAGTGGCTCTCTGGTACCATGGAGCAAGACTTCATGACCCGGTCAACCCTGCATCTTTTATGACTGCAAAATCAGTACCATATGAATGATGCTACTGAATTCTGCTATCAGCTTGTCATGGAGTCTGGGCCCCTTCAGCCACAGTCGCATCAACTTCTGTGTGATGACCCTGAGGAAGCACTTCCTTAGGCAGCTCCTTTTGGGCAGGAAACCCCACACAGTAGCATTCTTGGTTTAGGTTCTTATTTCTGATGAATTTACATTTTCTGGTCCTAAGTTCTAAACTGTTCCACATTCTGCCTGCAAACTAATTCCAAAGTCCTATGAACCACACAGTCAAGTTCATCACAGCAATGGCCCCACTCCCGGTACTAATTTCCTGATTTAGTTATTGTTCTCACTGCTATGACAAAATACCTGACAAAAGCAACTTAAGGGAAGGAGGGTTTATTTTGTTTCACAGTTTGCAGGTACCATCATGGTAAGGAAGTCATGGCAGGAGCTTGAGATGTCTGGTCACATGGCATCTGCAGTTGGGAAGCAGAGAGGGGGACTGCTGATGCTCAGCCAGCTTTCTTGTGTTAGTGTAGTCCATTGTCCCAGCCTATGGGATGGTGCTGCCCACATTTAGGGTGGGTTTTCCCACATCAATTAACCTAATCTAGATAATCTCTCACAAACATGTCCAAAGGCTTGTCTCTTCAGTTATTTTAGATGTTGTCAAAATGGCAAACAATACTAAATGGCATCACACCGTTCTGTGATCCTATGACATATTAGCAGTGCTAAGAGGGCCCCCAACACCTCTACTGAGCTCTGAAGCAGCTTTAGAAGAAAGTTGATCTCTGTCCCTCATCAATCACTTGATCTTTTGATCAAGGGGGAACGCAGAGACAGAAGCCAAACATAAAATAAAAATTCTCATGCTTTAACAATGAGGCCACCACCCCTTGGAGCCTGATCCATGATGCCTTACACAGACATGTGGAGCCTCATTGCAATGACCCACGGACACCTTACTCAAATGGTGAATTTCAAGAAAAACACTCAAATTCTTTAGTTTACTACTTAGCAAGATAATGATATCTGTGGATCCACAGTTATCAGCTTACCCAGGAGTCCTACAATGATAAGGCCACACAACTTCCCCCTCAAATGCTATAAAAGAACTCTTTCTCTCCGCAGTGTGATACCCTTTCACCTGCTGCTTTCTTGCAGGAAATTTCAATAAATTTTTTCTTCATCTTTTTGTGTCCCAGTAAATCTTTTGCCGTCTACACCCTTGGCCTTCCCGATGATGTTTTTCAGAGTATGTCACACTTTATTTTCATTATTCATTTCTTCTTTGCTCAGTTTCTCCATTATGAACATTAGGTTATAATAAATTCCTACCTAAGAGACAGACCATTATTCTAGTTTGGTTTCCTGTTTTGTGATAAACATCATGTGACCAAAACCAACTTGGAGAGGAAATGGCTTATTGCATTTTAGACTTCCAAGTGACAGTCTGTCACTGAGGGAAGCCAGGGCAGAACTCAAGCAGGGAAGGAACCTGGAGGCAGAAGCTGAAGCAGATACCATGGAGGAATGCTGCTTACTGGCTTGTTCCCCCTGGCCCTGTGCTTGGCCTGCTTTCTTATATAACTTAGGACCACCTGCCCTAGGATGGCACCACCCACAATGATCTGGGCCCTCCCACATCAATTAGCAATTAAGAAAAATGCCTCATAGGGGCTGGAGAGCTGGCTCAGCAGTTAAGTACATTGGTTGTTCTTGCAGAAGACCCAGGTTTGAATCCCAGCACCCACATGGCAGCTAACAACTGTCCGTACTCCAGTCCCAGGTGATCCAACAGCTTCTTCTGACCTCCAGAGGCATTGCACGACATGGATGCACTTACCTACATGCAGGCAATACACTCATACATATAAAATAAAAATAATTAATAAAATTTTTTAAAAATAGATATTAGGGCCGGGTGTGGTGGTGCACGCCTGTAGTCCCAGCACTCAGGAGGCAGAGGCAGGCAGTTCTCTGTGAGTTCAAGACCAGCCTGGTCTATATAGTGAGTTCCAGGACAGCTGGGGCTACAGGGAGAGCCTGTCTCAAAAAGACCAAAAAAAATTTTTTTAAAATAGATATTAGATGGAAAGATCCCAGGAACCCCTGTGGCAATCCTATGCAGTACGTGCCATGGGTAGCACATAAGAGGAAACTGAGGCATAGAGAAGGAACTCAGCTAGGTGGAGGCAATGGAGGATGAGTGCCCTGTGGCTTTCTGGGGGCTATTCCTGCACATTTTTGACCCACTTATCTCATCTAGGCACCAGCTACTGTGGAGACATGGAGGAAGACGGGGGCTCAGTGTTGGCCAGGAGCAGGTCACCCCTTCTGGGAACCTAAGTTTTAAAGGCTGTTTTAAAGGCTTCTCCCATCTCCCCTGCCCTGGGGTGGAGACAGAATGCTCCTTCCCAGACAAGTGACCTTTAGGGTTTGTTATGAATAGAGATTCTTTCTGCGGAACGTGATGGCTGATGGCGGGAGCCTGTGTCCCCAGACTTAACACCCAGGAATGTGGACAGGCATTTTCAGCCTCTACTGTGGAGAATGGAGCCTGGCTCTGGTTCCAGGCCGTTCTCATGACCATCCAGCTACCAGGGAGAAAGTTTGGGACTATCTGTCCTCAGCTGGGAGGCAGCACCTCAGGGTAAAAGGAGCTAGGGCTTGTCTCTGCCTCCCAAGCTGTGTGAACAGGCACCAACCTGGGCAAGTTGCTGTTTTCACATCGTCAAAAGATGATTATCAAAATGACTTTGCAGCAGGGCTGGGGTCAGGGTAAGGCAATCCAGACACCTGGAATAACTCTTTAAAAATTTTGTGGTGTTGGAGATGGAATCCAGGGCATCACACCTACTAGGCAACTGCTCTGTCCTGGAGCCCTGCCCCAATTCCCATAGTTCCTATTGGCTGCTTTTCTGCAGTAGGCGGGCCCATTTTCCAGCCGTAGTTCTGTTTGGGTCTCCTTTAGTACCCCTCCACCCGTGCTATCACACTCTTTTGTTACCTGCATGTGTAATTGCTATCATTTACTGCTGCCTTCCAAGATCTGTATCTTCTGATGTTGTACGAACAGTGACTATTAATAGTTGCCAGTGGGACTGGGGAAATAGCTCAGTAGGTAAAGTACTTGCTGTGAAAACATGAGGACCTGAGTTCGATTCCCCCAAAAGCCAGATGTGGTGTTGAGTGTTTGTAATCTCAGCACTGGGGAGGCAGAGACGGTCAGATCCCTGGGACTTGCTAGTCAACTAGCTTCGTCTACATGGTCAGTTCCAGGCCAGTGAGAGACACTGTTTCAGAAAACAAAGTAGATGGTGGCTGAGGAACAACACCCGAGGTTGACTTCTGGCCTCCACATACATGTGCACACACACAAGTGAATGTGTATGTGTGCACATATATACACACATATACAAATAATACACACACCTACATGTACACATACACACACAAAATAGATGCTGAATGTTTGCAATGTACTCGGCACTGTGCTGAGCACTTCGAATCTTTATAATGGTCCTGTGAAATCTAAACTAGGGGCATGCACATTTTATAAATGAGGAAGCTGAGGCACATAACTTTTAAGTAACTTATCTGAGGATACATTGTGAGAAAGGGCTGGAGTTAAGAGTAGAAAGAAAATAGCTTTAACCCCAAACCCAGGAGGGGGAGCTCAGAGCACTCACCTCTCACCTCCACCAGCCCCTGGCCTCCAGGGTACAAATAGGTGGCTCCAGGCAGGAGCTTGTTCGAGGAGACTGCTCTTTCTCAGCTAAGTCAGGTCCCAGGCACCTGAGGACAGGAGAGGGGGCAGATACTGTCTGGGCAACTCTGGGCCTGCGCAAGCTACTCCAAGTTCTTTCTAGACAAGAGATGGTGTCTGTCTTCAGGCTACCATAGTGACAATGGCCATGACTCCTGTTCACAGAGCTCTGTCTGTACAAGTCCAGGGCGACTGCTGCAGGGCTCCCGTTTGTGGTCTGGATCAATCCTAACAATGACCCTCTCCATCTTCATTGCCTGTGTGTGATGAACACAGGACTCAGGTTGAGGAGACTTTCAGGTACCCAGCACAGGTGGGTCCAAGATCTGAACCCAGACTCATCTGCTTCCCAGGGGGCTGGGGCTGAAGGATGGCTGTTGAGGGCCTATAGACACCTAACCCCAATCTCTGCTACCTCTTGTACCTCCTCCCAGGGCGGGCATCCAGTCATTGCAGAAGCTGGGCCTGGTGGGCAAGAAGGTTCACTTTTGGGCCCCTGGCGGACTCCAACCTGATACACATTGATTTGGATGACGTGGAACCCAGGGTGAGGAAGTTTTGATTTAGGAAGAGAGGTCAGTGGCAGGGGTTATGCTGAGACAGTTTCTTCCTGTCTTCCCCTTGAATCACCTTCCATCCAGTCCATCTGAGTGGCCCTCATTCTTGCCACATGCAGCCCCCGCTCTGGACTCTCTAGGGGCTCTCATCCCAACGGATGGTCTAAAAACCATTTCCTGGCATTCACAGCTGTTTGTAGACACACTTCAGCCTCTGCCTGTTGTTTCTGCCATGAACACAGCCCAGCCCTGCACACCAGTACTTGCCAGAGGAGAGCAGGGGATTAGCCTAACCCTACACCTTCCACAAGTGCTGCCCTCCAACATCTTTAACGTCCTCTTACCCTGGAATTCTTCTGGATCTTTTTGACTGGGGCTAGGAGCTCCTGAGAACTCCCAGACCTGATGGTTGTGCAATTTGACACTATATCCACATTTTGGGACTGGAGTTGTGACTTAGTGTTTTAAGGGCAGGCTTTGGCCTGAGTCGTGAGTTCAGTCTTGGCTCTGTCATTATCAGCCATGGGATGCGGGCTGGCCTCTCTTGAGCCTTGGTTTGCCTCATCATGAACACCATTTTCTGAAAGCCCTGTACCCAGATCCTTAATTCTCATGACAAACCCACTTGGAAACTGAGAGGTGAAAGTGACTGGGTCAAGGTCACAGAGCCAGGACAGAACCAACTCTCACTTATTCCTCTGAACCAACTCCACCTTCCTGTCCAAATACCAGGAAACAGGAACTGGAAGGTGCTTGATGGCTATCTTTCCCTGTCATCACTGGGGGTGGAACCCAGGTACACACACATGCCAGGCACCAGTGAACCACACCCCAACCCCAACCCTCTTTAAAAATGCAACTAGCCCAGGGAGGGAGAGAGTATAGGCACTCAGGGCCCACCATGTAGGTCATATCCCAGCTCCTACTTTTGTGACCCTGGGAGGCAAGTCATTTCACTCTTGGTATTTCAGTTTCTACTTCAGTAAAAGGAGGATTTCAGTGATGTGTGTCTTCCCAGGATGCTGCAGGGATGACTCGCATATAAGGCTTTCTGAGGATACAGTGGTTTCTCCATGTGTTGTATGTATATGTGCACATGTGTGTACATGAGTGCTGGAGTGTGTGGAGGCTGACATCAGGTATCCACCTCTGTCATTCTCCACCTTATTTTGGGTTTTTGAATTTTTTAATTAATCTGTTTATTTTTATTTTGTGTATGTGTTTTGCCTACACGTTTGTAAGTGTACTCATGCATGCAAACCCCACCAAGGCCAGAAGAGGGTGTTGGATCCCCTGGAACTGGAGTTGTAGATGGTTGTTAGCCACTATGTGGGTGCTGGGAACTGAACCACTGAGCCATCTCTCCAGGCCCTCTACCTTGTTTTTTGAGGCAGAGTCTCTCAGTGAATCGAGCTCACTGATTCTGCTTGATTGGGTGACTAGCAAGCGTCAGGGATCATCTCCTGTCTCTGCCTCCCTAGTTCTGGGATTCCAGACATGTGCCACCATACCCAACTTTTAATGTGAGTGCTGAGGATCCAAATTGAAGTATTCATGCTTTGGGTAGCAAGCACTTTACCAACTGAGCCATCTCTCTAGGCCCATGGATGCAACTGTCTCCACCTGCCTCCCCATCCTTCCCACTGCAGACACCGAGACCTAGGCTGGTGATGGAACGGAAGCCTGCAGAGGTCATATGTGGGGCCACATAACTCAACCTATATCTTCAGGGATAGCTCGGGTAGTACAAAGTGTGTCTGAGCTGAGAGAAGATACTGGGCACTACATCCACAACCTCCTTGAGGGAAAGAAGGCCCTGTGGAAGAAAAGGAGTGGACAGGAAGCCCCCAGGGCTCCATGCCACCGGCCACACCAGTCCCAGAGAAAATGCTCCATTACTGGAAGCCCAGCCAGGCAGCTGGGTGGAAGTGGCATGTTAGAAGAAACCACACAAGGCCAGCCAAACCTCAGCCTCTCTTGACCAACAGCCATGGCCAACCATGTGGGGCTGGCTCACTGGGGTGTTTACAGAAATGCTGGCCCTGAGGTCGCCCAGCTGCTGGGCTGGGATCCTCTGGGTACCCCAATTCCTCTAAATGCCAGCTTGGCAGCAGCCATCTAAGCTACAGCTGGGGCCCTGTTTACCTCCATGATCTACTTAGGAGAGCAAGGATCAGATGAGGGGGCAGGGGTGCACCAATCCTCTGGGCCAGGTCTGTTGCAGGGGCTGATCTGGGACTAGGCCCTTTTTAGACATCCCTAGGAAACTTGCAGCCTCTCTGGAGAAGCACTCAGTGAGGGGTCTCTAGAGGCAGAGGGCCTGGGTTCAGATTCTGACTGTGCCCCTTGATGATTGTCTAACTCTGGGAGGTGAGTAACTTTTTGGTGCCTCAGTTTCCCTACCTCTGGAATGAGGACAATGGAAATAGTACCTTTGATAGGGATGATGACACAATTAAATGATTTACTATTTAAGATCGCTCAGAGACATCCACATGGCATAGTGTCCTAAGTCTTTGCTGTAGAAATGTATAGAAATCAGCTATCTGCTGAGTATTCAAACTTGAAATTATGAAGAAGCTGAAGTTATGGATATAACTTGGATTCTGCCTGGGGAGCTTCAGTGTTAAGGAGGGATGCTAGCTGCCCCCTGAATCCCAATGGCAGTTGACTAGGGTCCAATTTGCCTCTTTGGTCTCTGTGGGCATAGGGGAGGACTGAGCTCCCTTGGGTCCATTCATTGCTCTTTTGGGGGCCTTTCACCAGTCTGGTCCCACATCCATGTTCCAAATCTGGCTGTGGAATGAGCAGACTGAGGCCTGGCGCTTCTGAGCCCTGAACATGCTGCAGGCCCTGAGCCTAGGGCTTCCAACCAAAGGTTTCTGGTCCAGAGCTTCCCTTAACCTCTGCTCAGAGGAAGAGTCAGTCGGTGCTGACACAAGGCATCCTGGACAGGGCGTACTTGCCATGATTATCATCCCTACAATGTGCACCTCAGGGCCACAGGCAATCTCAGGGAATGGAGTGGAAGACCAGTTGAGACCTGTCACTTTGTCTCTGAGCTGCCTGCTTCTGTCCCAGGAGAAGCTGTCTCCCCACCCCCAGGTCCTCAGGGCCCACAGGGAAGAGTCTAGCATCCCTGGATGTCTTGGGCATAGGACTGGGTAGCCCTAGAGTCGGGACAGGAACAATATGAGGGAACACTGGTTGTGTGACTTCCAACCAGTCTGTTCTGTCTCTGAGCTTCTGTCCTGAGCAGGGTGGACTTAGAAGGACTTCACCAGGCTGGGCATGCAGCTCAGTTGGTAGAGTACTTGTCTAGTGTACATGAAGCCCCGGGTTCAATTCCCAGTACCACACAAATTGGTTGCCATGGCTCATGACTGCAATCTCCACACTTGAGAGGCAGAGGCTTGAGGACCAGAAGTTGAAGGTCATCTTCACCTTCAGCTACCCCATGGGCTTGAGGCCAGCCTGGGCTCCATGAGACTGTCGTCAAAAAACAAAAACAAAGAAAAGAGAAAGACTCCTCCACGGGGCCTTAGTGTCTGTTCTACTCAGGATGCCCTCCCCTGCTGCATCTCAAGACATTTTTCTCAAGACTGTTTTAAATGTAGGAGTTTTGCATGCGGCTGTATTTGGAGGGAAGGGCCTACCTTCCAGAGAGCAGTGCTGGAAATGGGCAGAGGGGACCGGGCTTACCTCCCCCTACCCAGAGACCCTGAGGTCCAAGCTGATGACTGGCCAGTGACCAGTGACTCAGCCCCTTCTTGGCACATCTGCTATCCCATGACTAGAGAAACTGGGGGTGGCTCCTAACCAAGGCCCCCTAACCAATGCCCCCCCCAACACAAGGATGGGAACAATTAGCTCCAAGCCAAGCCACATGTTCACATGATCCTTGGTTTGCTGACCACCTATGACTCAAGAGCTAGAAAAGTCCCAGGAGGCTAAAGGGCAAACTGTGATGTCATTACTGGGGCTGGGACCCAGAGAGTTGCCCAAGGTCAGTCGGGTGGGGGTAGGGCTGTTGATACCAGCCCCAAACAGAGATTCTCTACTTTTCGAAGCAGCCCTGCATCGTGCCCAAGGCCTTGGTCCTATTCCCAACCCTGAGTCACCAACGTGGTCCTCAACTGACACTGGGCTTTCCAGCTGAAGCTCCCTGCAGAGCCCCTCATTCTTCATGGCCCTGCCCAGACTCAGTGTTCCACCTCCAGGTCCCCACAGCCTCCTGCTCAAATCACCTGGATGATACCTACACTGGCCTAAACTGGCTTCCAAACTTGGTGTCACATCCTCTGGGAAGTCTTTTTTTTTTTTTTTTTTGGTCTTTTTGAGACAGGGTCTCTCTGTAGCTCTAGCTGACCTGGTGCTCACTATGTAGACCAGGCTGGCCTTGAACTCACAGAGATCCACCTGCCTCTGCTTCCTAAGTGCTGGGATTAAAGGCGTGCGCCACCATACCCGGCTATCCTCCTCCAGCCCCCAGGCTGGCTCAGGTCTCCCTCTCTTTCTCCTTAGCACTTCCCACTTATTATGTTGGAATCATGTCTTCTGGCCTCTGTCCCACTCTATTCCTCTGCTCTCAAGCTCACTATGGACAGGGACCCATTTTTCCTTTTCATTTACCACAAGGTGTGGCCTATATAGTCTGGAATGCATGTATGATGGATAGATGCATGGGTTGATGGATGGATGAGTGGACAAATGGTTGGATGGATGGGTTGATAGGTGGACAAATGGACAAAAGGATAGATAAGTGGGTCATAAATAAATGGATGAGTGGACAGACACACATGGAAGGGTGGACAGATGACTGACAGAAAGATGAATGGGTATTTAGACAGACTGTGGAACCTGTAGGGGCTCCTAGGTGAGAAGTAGGTTTTTGGAGCAGGGGTCTCTCGGGTGGGCCAAGAATAACATAGCCTGGTACCTGCCCCCTGACCTGGTCTTGACAAAACTGGTCCCAACCCAGTGGGGAATCCTGAACTCAGGGGTACATGTGGGAATCTACATTCCTGAGGGCTTCCCCCATACCTCTATGGGTGAAAACCAGAAGTAAATATTTTTCAGGTGTAGAAAACATAGACCTCTATAGCCAAAGGGCCCTGGAAAATAAGGAGTTTACTCTGCCTAATTTTATAGATGAGGAAACGGAGAGCAAGCAAGGCCAAGGGAGCAAGGCCCAAGGGAGCAGAGCAGCAGAGCTGGGAACCTGCCTCAGAGCCTGGCTTCCCCAGATCAATGATTCATTCAGGCAACACCTATGCACTAGAATCTGTGCCTTTTCCTTGGCATGCTGCCAGTTTCCAAAGTTCTGCTGTGGGCCCCAGCAGCTACACACTTGGCACTATCCCAATGCCAGCACCTCACCCTCCAAACCCCTAGCTCGCACTGGCATACAGCCATGGGCAGTGACAGTCATGTGTGTGTACTACAAGCTCTACATTCCAGCCCCTCTGTGGAGCATGTCAGTCCCATGTGCTCTCCCTTGCCAACTTAGACCAAGCCCACTGGGGACCTGTCACATAGCACCTGAGACCTCAGTGCCAGGACAGACCTCTGAATTCCTGCCCAACATGCAGAATGAGTGGAAGGAAAGTCCTGGAGAGACCCTGGGTGCTGGGCATTTGCAGTCATCTGAGCAGGTGGCAATACCCCTGGTTGTCCCTCCTGTCATGGCAGAGGAAGATGTAGGCTCCTGTTTGGGGACAGGAGTCCAGAACTCTCAGGCCCCTTTGCTGATGCACATGGCATTGCTGAAGATGTAGAGTAAGTCAGCATCATAAGGGCCACAACAGAACACCAGTGTGCAGCAGGAGAGTTCCTGGGGACAAATCAATGAGCCAGGGATCAAAAGAATTCATCAAACCGAGACAGAATTAACGAGACACAGGCCCCTGGACAGAGTGATCACAGGTGCAATTCAGAGAAGTGAGAGAAAGGTCTGGGACAGGGGCAGGGCACATGAAGTCTCTGGATTCCATCTCCAGAAGTAAAAGGGAGTAATAATTTGGACTTATAGAATAAAACTAACTTAAAACCAATGTATGCCTATACCTCCAAACCTGAGCTAATGAATAAATTCTCAGGAAGGCATAAGATGACAATATACCAAAAGGATAACTTGGGAGTGGGGGCTCAGTGGGTAAA
Organism: Nannospalax galili; assembly: GCF_000622305.1. Taxonomy (NCBI): domain Eukaryota; kingdom Metazoa; phylum Chordata; class Mammalia; order Rodentia; family Spalacidae; genus Nannospalax; species Nannospalax galili. Next base: position 3,422,373 of record NW_008353921.1, read on the forward strand.
ATGTTTGTTGTGCAGGTATGAGGACCTGGATTTGGATTCCCAGGACCCATGTAAAAAAAGCGGAGTGTGGCAATGCATGTCTGTAATCCCAAGGCTGGGAAGAAGAGACAGGAGGATCCCAGGGGCTCACTGACAAGCCAGTCTAGCCAAATCAGTGAGCTCCAAGTTCATGAAAAACCCTTTCTCAAAAAATTTGATGGACAGCCGTGGAGGAGGACTCTTAACATTGACCTCCACGCATACACACACACAGGCACATATACGGTTGCCAAAGGATTGGTCCAAGAACAAGAAGAGAATTAAGTTGGCCAGTCACATTTCCAGACCTGGAGAGGGTCAAGGTGAGCCTCAAATCATCTGACTCTGGTGGGAAAGCTATGCCAAATGTCAGAAAAGAATTGATTATTATTATTATGGGGCTGAAGAGATGGCTCAGTGGTTAAGAGCACTGACTGCTCTTGCAGAGGACCCAGGTTTGATTCCTAGCACCCACATGGTGGCTATGAACCGTCCTTAGCTCCAGTTCCAGGGGAATCCGACGCCCTCTTCTGACTTAGGCAGCATCGCACGGCATGGGTGCATTCAGATTCATTCAGGCAACACACTCATACACATAAAACATAAAGAATAAAGTACTTTAGAAAAAGAATTATGATCTTATACAAGTTATAGGGGAGAGGAGAAGAGGAAGAAGGAGCTGCTAAGTGAGCTATTTAATAAGTGCTGTTTCCATTATAAAAAGCAGATAAGGCAGGACAATAAAAGAAAATTATGAGCACAGATAGAAACTAAAGTACTTGCTGGCTAAATCCAGCAGGATTAAAATAATGATATTAGCTCACCACCAGGAAGTTCACCCCAGAAAAGTAGCAACAACAGAAAACCTGCCAGTGTAACTGCCTCCGTAGGTCAAAGGGGTAAAACTCATCAGCATTCATGAAGACCAGTGCAGACAAAGCTCTTTGACAAGGTCCTTATGTCTTTGTGGTTTTGAAAAATCACTCCCAAACTAGGCATGGAAGAGAAGTACTTTTTAAAAATGATTAATTAATTGATTAATTTATTTATTTTTGGTCTTTTTGAGACAGGGTCTCCTTGTAGCCCCAGCTGGCCTGGAACTCACTATGCAGACCAGGCTGGCCTTGAATTCACAAGATCCTCCGGTCTCTCCTCCCAAGTGCTGGGATTAAAAGGGCGTGCCACCATGCCTGGCTGGAAGAGAAGCACTTTAATCTAGTGGAACTTTTCATACCAAAAACCTACAGAAAATATTCACGGTGGGGAAAATGTATGTGTCTTACAAGGTTAGCCAGAGACAAAACCAGGTACTATGGCTGCAGTGATGTTGGTGTGAGAGAGCCAGAAGTCAGCAAAGGAAGGAGATGTCACTGTGGAAGGGGAGGGATGAGGTCACCATTTTCTATAGAGGGTGTGATCATTTACCTTGAAAAGCTGGCCAAATCAATGAATAGAATACTTAATGGGAATTCAGCAATGTTCCTGGGTGCACAATCACCAACAAAAACCAATGATATTTTTACTTCAGCAGTAACTAACCAGGAATACTCAATGTTAGGTCAAATAGGAGGATTTCTATGTATTACATAAGGGTTAAAACAGTACTTATGAGCTGGGCATGGTGGTGCACGCCTTTAATCTCAGCACTTGGGAGGCAGAGGCAGGCAGATCTCTGTGATTTCGAGGCCAGCCTGGTCCACATAGTTCCAGGACAGCTGAGGCTACAGGGAGACCCTGTCTCAAAAAGACCAAAAAAAAAAAAAAAAAAACAAACAAACCCGAAAACAAAAACAGTAGTTACATAACAGTGTATGTATGCATGTACTATCAGGCTTCAAATTTTGTGAACTAAATTTACAAATAGAGCCCAGGACACATTTGGTAGCTTCAGATGTCACGAAGGATCCAGCCTCCTCCTTTTTAAAAAAGTGAATTTATTTATTTTTATTTTATATGTGTGTTTTGCCTGCATCTAAGTGCACTCACACATGCAATGCCCATAGAGGCCAAAAGAGGGCATCAGATTCCCCTAGAACTGGAGGTACTGATGGCTGTCAGCCACCATGTGGGTGCTGGGAACTGAACCTGGGTCCAGTACTTGTAACTGCTGAGCCCCCAGCCTCTTTCTCTTGTCTTTTAAAAATTATTTTATTATTTTTATTTTATGTGTATGAGTGTATTGCCTGCATGTATGTAAGTGCACCCATGTCATGCAATGCCCACAGAGATCAGAAGAGGGCGTCAGATCCCCTGAAACTGGAGTTATAGACAGTTGTTAGTCACCATATGCATGGTGGGTCAAACCTGGGTCCTCGCAAGAAAAGTCAGTCTTTTAACTGCTGAGGCATCTCTCCAGCTTCCACCTTTTGTCTTTGTTTTTTGTTTGTTTTGGTTTTTTGTTTTCAGACAGGGTCTCTCTATGTAACCCAGGCTAACCCCAAACTTACTCTCCTCCTTCCTCAGCCTCGCAGTGCTGAGATGACAGGCTCCTGCACCTGACCCCCATCACCTTCCTTAGTTCTCCTTTATCTTCCTCTGCACATGAGGTCCATCTTCAAGGTACCCTCATGGTCCAAGATGGCTGCCAAACTCTACCGTCACATCTGCATTATTGACCAGAGAAGCAAGAAGGGAAAAGGATTTCTGGCAGGAATCGTCCCAGAATTTGCACCAGACGCTTTTGCTTGTATCTCTGGAACCTAGCTGCACAGCCTGGCTGCCAAGCTGAGTGAATCATCAGCATCTTAAACTCAGGGCTTGCTGGTGCTAGAAGGAGGGAAGAATGCACAGGATGGACGTGATGCAGGTTAGCTACAGACCTCAGCCTCCAAAGGAGGGAACTGAGGCCCAGAGAGGGTAGGGCAAGTCCACTCCGCTGCAGAGCAATCAAACAGCAAAGGTTTTATGTGGCTCAGTTTTGACCGTCCTGCAAATCACTGCCTGTGCCAGCTATGAAACCTGGCTGCTCCTCACTCCCTACCTGCCTGAAGGATCTGTGTCCCGTTCTTCTGTTCCCACTACCTAATGAAACGACTGTGAGCTCTTCCTCCAATCTCTCCAGCATCATGCCCCAGTGTGGCATAGCCTAGACTTGGAAAACATGAAGAACTCAGGTGGAGAACTACAAACCGCAAGTGGCCCAAGAGGATTATACCCTCCCTCCCATAGGCCCCAGTGCTGGCCTTAACTGAGACAGGTTTCATGGCCCTACTTTCCAGAGGAAGGTCTTACACCTGAAGTGTTAGGCCTAGCCCATGTGAGCGGAAGTGGCATCCAGGTTCCCCACTTTTTTGTTTTCTTTTGAGACAGTGTCTTGCTTTGTAGCCCAGGCTAGCTTCCTGGGACTCTGATCACAGATATCTTCTACCACATTCGGTGAAGGTGATGGGAGTCACAGCCTTCTCCAGGCATCCCAACTGGTGTTTGTTTCTTTTCATTTGATTATTTTAAGACAGGATCTTGTGTAGGGAGTCTAACCTAAGACTCACTGTGTAGCCAAGGACAGCCTTGAACTTCTGATCCTCCTGCTTTCATCACCCAAGTGCTAGGATTACAGGTGTGTACCACCACACCCGGTTTATGCAGTGGTTGAGTAGAATCCAGGGCTTTGTGCATGCCAGGGAATCACTCTACCAACTGTACCACACCCCTAGCCCCCAAAGCCCATTTCTTTACAACCCCAACATCCATTGCTGAGACCTTAGTGATGTCCCCTACACTCAATAGCTAAGACCGTGGGAATACCCCATAGTCTTGGTGTGGGAACTATGTTTCATTTTCCACATAGTCCCATACTGTCCACTGTCCAGAATGCCCAGGCCCACCAGGCACCTTCTGTTCTCAAAGAAGGGTTGCTACACTAGGCCCTGCCTCGGGTCATTTGAACATGCTATTCCCTCTGTCTGGAACATTCTATCCTCCAAGCCCTTCTTCTTGCCTTTCAGAAATGACATCTCCCTCAGAAGGCTGTACCCATTCTTAGTCTGAACAAGGAAGCCTCAGTATCCCCAGAGTTCTACCAGTTTTCTCAGTGCTGTTCCATTCCCTGGGATCTGGTCCCTCGGTCTGTGCTGTGTCTCCAGTCCTGCAGAGCCCTGCAGAGTTGGTGGAATTCAACAAAGAGAATTTGGCTTAAGCAGATCAGCAGAGCCCAGCAAGTGCCTGTACACATTAAGCCTAGCAAGTGCCTGCACACAGTAGGCCCAGTCTGCTCAGGCTTGTTCACTCTAGGCCTTGGGAGTCCAGGAGGTAGGATAGGGAGGCAGTGGTTGCCAAGAGCAGACAGGCCGCCCGGGGGAGCTCTGCTCCAGGTCACACCCACCTCTGGGTGACTGCCAGTCTCTGTGCCAGAAACCGCAGCCTGGGCCAAGGCTGCCTGGAGTTCGGACCACAGGGCTCAGGAGGCTGTGGGTCAGAACTGCAAAGGGGTATTTGTTGAATACTTCTGGTCTCCGCAGGCCCCTGGTGTGGGACAGGGGTCCCAGCAGGACTGCAGCTGCTGTGGCGGTGACTTGGACAGGAGCCTTTTCTTGCTGGGAGGAACTGGGAGGTGCCTGCCTTCCTGTGACCAGCTCTTGGCACTGGCACTGGCTCCAGCTTCACACACCATCAGACACCCTCTGGGTGGCCTCCACGGTCTCACCTTCAGGTAACTCCTCACTGGGACCATGAGGATGGAAAGAAAGTGGGAGATATACTCTCTCTCTCTCTCTCTTTCTTTCTCTCTCTCTCTCTCTCTCTCTCTCTCGGGGGGGGGTTGGAGTTACCTCATAACCTCTAAAACATAAAGACTCAGGTTCTGCCTCCCAGGTTTGAAGCTGGCTCTGCAGGGGACACGGTGACATGAGGGGTGTCCTACAGACCCATCTTCTGGCCATCCCCCTCCTCTGTCTTCTCTCAAAGGTAAGGAACCAGGCCTTAAAATGATGGCAGACTTCTGGGTGGTGGAATGGATGGATGGTCATAGTTCAGGACCCTTGGCAGGACCCTATACCGAGCACAGTCTGGTTTCTGTGCCCAGGCTTGCTTTCCTCTCAGGTCCCAGACAGCTGGCTAGTTTTGCTGTGTGACCTTAGGCAAGTACCATTCCCACTCTGAGCTTTGCCTCATTGCTGAGAATTGCTCTGCAATACATAGCATGGGCCCTGGCTCCAGACGAGTGTCCAAAAGAGACACTGATGATTATTAGTCAGCCCTGTGCTCCTCTCCAGGCAGGAGCTGGTCTCCCTCAAATAAACTAGGAGATCAAATATAAGCTTTGCATAACTCTGATCCAGGATGGGAATGGATAGTGGGGTCCAACTGATTGCAAAGTATGTTCTGCAAGGCCACTGTGTGCTGGCCTCAGGCAGCTAGTGACCCTCTGATCCTGGTGAGAGAGGACAGGAGACACCTCTGTGATGCCTGAATGGCCTTGTCCCTCAGTGCCACATGGAACATTTTCAAAGGGTTTGTGGGGAATTCCACCTTGCCTTACATGCACAACAATCTTATAAGGATCTGTCCTCAGTTTTAGCCAAGTGAGACTCAGAGAGGGTAAGCAACGTGTCCAAAGCCACACAGCAAAGAAATAGAACAAAAGTAGAGGGCGTGATGGTGCCTAGAGCAGACCTTGGTGGGGACACCAACCTATGTTTCTCTTCCCAACCTGGACCATGCTTCACAGTAAATGCTGAGTTCCCAGAGTCACAGAGATTGGCTCTGGAGCCAACAGAGTGTACTACAAACCTCCCCAGGTCCAAGAGGTCTGGCTGGGAAGGCTGGGGACCAGCTAGGCCCTGTCTTTCTGCTTTTCCTTAGGGGCTGGGCAGAACAAGATGCTGGGGTGGGTGGCTTAGGTAGTATGAGTCGGGGCCCTGGGATCCTGGGAGGAGGAAGGGACCAGGCTTCTTAGAGGCCTAGGTAGGGCTGCTCTAGACTCATCAGTGGAGTGATACCCATAGGGACCATTCCTCCCCAGTCCCGGGAAGTCAATTAGCATCCTCCATAGAAACCCAGGGACTTAGTCACCCAGAGCTTGTGAAACTGTGCCCATCTTGGGGGAGAAAATTCCAAGTCTTCTAAGCAGGCTGTGGGCCACTGGCTCTGAATTGGGACAGCGACAGGGACAGGAGCAGGACACACTGAAGACCTGTTGACCAGGAGCTGGCAGTGGCCACACTCATAACTGGTTATCACTCCGAGGACTCTACACAGCTGTCAGAGGAGGAAGCTGAGCTCCCTCCGTATCATGAAGCTGGTGGCCGCCAGTACAGCATCGCTTCCCGTGGCCATGGCAGAGATCTGAGGACCAAGGCAATGGGAGAACTTCGATATGCAAACACAGTGGCTGGGAAGGGTGTGGGAGACGAGGGAGGCCAGACAGGGCTTATCTTTACTCGGTTAGGTGAGAACACTTCCCTGACTTGTCATTGTCCTTGAGCAAATGGGTAAACTGAGGCAGAAGCTCATCAGGCAACAGAGCCCTTGGAGGACAAGGGGTAGACAATAGAAATTAGGAGCTTGGGCTCCAGGTTTCTGCGAACTGGTCCTGCCCCATCTCTTGCCAGCTGTTCTCCCATCATTGTTTGAGGGTTTGTTTTGAGACACGATGTCACTCTGTAGCTCAGGCTATACCTTTGAACTCCAGGCAATTCTCCTGCCTCAGTCTTCCAAGTGTTGTTTCATTGTCTTTAAAACATACAAGCTGCCCGCACCTTACAGCAGAGGGCTGACAGGACAGCTTGCCCACAGCATGCACAGCGTAACAGGTGTCCTCAGCGGGTTCTCCTGGGGTCAAAACCTGGAGAAGCCAGAATAGTCATGCTTACTGGGTCAAAGGCCCACAGAGGGACCCCAAGGCTCAGCAGAAGGTCTGTTTTCTGCTTAGCCAGTTCTGGTCTGCCAAGGGAGCCGAACCTGTGCTTTGGAGGGGAAGCTGAAATTCCTGCCTTTTCCCTCTCAGGTCAACTCTGTGACTAACCCTAGAATATATTGTTACACAGGAGGCTTTGAGAGTTGAAATGAGTTCGTAACAAGCTTCCAGGGGCTGCTGGGCTGCTGGTCCAGAAGAGCCTCTAGTACTCAAAATTCTGCAGAGAACACTGCTTTAATTAGAAGCTTGCCTACACCGTCTTCTGTTGTTGGTCACTATGGTCAGCCAGGGTGAGGCGGCCCCTGCTGGTCAGAACGAGAACTGCAGGCACTGGAAAGCAGTTTTTCAGGACTGAGAGTCCCAGGGGTTGGGCAGGATGGGCACTGTGGTAAGGGGTCATTGCCTCTTTGGGTCACATCGGAGAGTGGAAATGTTTAGTTTCCTCTTCCTAAATCACAAATCTAGACAAAGTTTTCTAGTCCTGCTAGCGAGTGATCCTCCACTGATGGTCGTGGGGTACGTGAATGATATCTCCCCCTTGGTCTCCACCCTCACGGGGAGCCCTTGGCTTCTGGTGGTTGGCTTGAGTGTTTCTCTCTCCTGGGTTGGAAGGGAAGTTGTGTCATTGGAGTGAAGCCTTGGCCCCCCACTGGGAACTGGGCCCCTGGCTTAGGCTTTCCCTGTTATAGGAGAAGTCTACCTCTCTGGGGCCCTGAGTCCCCATCAGAGAGGTAGACTTGGCACAGCTCCCAGCTCTGGCTGTGGGTGAACACCTTCCGTCGATGGAGCCAGTGTCTCATCTGTGCATTGTGGGTGACAGAGGGGTGGGTTGGGCTAGGGGGATGGGAACCTAGCTATACTTTAGAAGCTTCTAGGTAGCTTGTTAAACATAGACTATTGCTCCTGCCTCTGTGACCTCCAGTTTGGTGAGGCTAGAGGAGGCTGGGGGATCTGTATTTTCCTTTTTCCTGGCTAATTTGATGCACGCTCTGGGCTGGGAAACATGTTGGGTTATTTCAAAGGCCAAGAACACCCGTGAATGATTGAGTTCTTCAGCCTGAAGGGAAGAATCACACAGGGAAACTGTTCCTCCTGCTGGTCGTCTTGATCCTTGGCTGTTACTCACGGCTCCTGTAGCTCTTAGGGATCAGGGGTCACCTTTACTGTAACTGATGAAGATGACCACCAGAGAAAACCACTTGAGGGGGCTCAGTGGGTAAAATGCTCGCTGTGCAAACATGAGGATCTGAATTCAATCCCCAACATCTTCATAAAAGCCAGACACACTGGCACACAGCTACAACCCTAAACGCTGAAGCACAGAGACAGGTGGATGCCCAGAGCTCACTGGACAGGCAGCCTAGCCAATCGGTGAACCCCAGGCTCAGTGAGAGACCCTGTCCCAAAAAAACTAAGGTGGAGGGTGATAGAGTCAGCCACCTGACATTGATCTTGGCCCTCTACATGCATGTACACACATGTGTGCACCTGCACATACATATAAATACACAGAGGCACACACACAAAAGGGCTAACCTCATGGAGCACCTCCTCCATGCACTTAGGGTTTGAGGGCATCATTTCCTACCCTCATTTTACAAATGAGGTTCAGAGAGCTCAAGGAACTTGACCAAGGTCACTCAGCAAGGGGCAGAGCTAGAACTGAAACTCTGATCTGGGGTCCTTGCTCATGACCACGGTGCCATTCTGCCTCTTAATGAGTACCTGGGATGGCCAAGGTTCAAGGCCAGGTCTGGGCTACCCTGAAGCCACGCAAAGGTCCCACACTGCCCAGCCTGGCAGAGATGTGGCCACCTGTGAGCATCTCACCACTCTCCTTGACAGCTATGGCTGAGTGAGGTCTCTGTCTCCTCAGGTGTGTACGCAGCTGTGCCCAACACCCTGTGCCTGTCCCTGGATGCCACCCCAGTGCCCTCGAGGGGTGCCCCTGGTGCTGGATGGCTGTGGCTGCTGTCGAGTATGTGCACGGCGACTGGGGGAGTCCTGCGACCACCTGTATGTCTGTGACACCAGCCAGGGCCTGGTCTGTCAGCCCGGGGCAGGTCCTGGTGGCCGAGGGGCCGTGTGCCTCTGTAAGCAGGTTTGAGGGACACGTGGAGGGGTGTGTGGGGAGGCAAGGCCATAGGGTCTGGAGTCAAAGTGTTCTGTGGAATCTATGTCCCTCTCACACTCACTTCAAGTACTCTGTTTATTCGGCTCAATGATAATCCATGGTTTTCTGGGCCCATTCCCTTCTTCCCCCTTGGCCTCTGCTTCTCAGATTGCCTCATCACCCCAATAGTCCTTCCCATTCCTACCCATCCAAATCACAACTGACTTCCAAAGTCAAGGCAAACAGCCCCACTCCTGAGAGAAGCACTCTTCAGACCCTCTGAGGACCCTTACAGCCCTGAGGAGAGTGCAGGCCCTGTGCAGGGCATGGTGTATATCAGGAAAGGTGTTAAACTCTGAGTATCCCTTATAGCTCTGTCATACAAATCCTACAAACAGGGAAACTGACTTAGAAATATTAGCTGGCATGCTCTATGCCTCACATCCCAACCAGTTTCCAACAGATCTAAGTAACAATCCACTCTGTCCCTTCCCAGGCTGGGAGCCTTTGACCAGAGTGTGAACCCCAGTGGCTTTGGGCATGGGACATTCCTCACCACTCTCTCAGGCCTTGGTGTTTTCTGACACTTTAGGGCAGGGCTTGGCAACTGTGTGCCAGGGCTACAGTTGTTGAGTGGCTCTGCAGGACAGGTAGCTGATCCTTTTCTGCCTGTGAGATGCTAGGGCAGCTGCTAGCCCCTAGCGATGACCTCACAAGTGTGACAAAGAGCAAAGCCATCCCCCTAGTTGAGAACTACTTCAGAGGAATTGGGAAGTCTATTTGTGTTTACAATTCACCCCTTTCCTCTAAGTGTGCTTTATACTTCAACAAAAATGAGAGAGAGAGAGAGAGAGAGAGAGAGAGAGAGAGAGAGAGAAAGAGAGAGAGAGAGAGAGAGAGAGAGAGAGAGAGAGAGAGACTCATGAATCATTGATAATGAACCCACCAATAGAAAAAGCCTTGTCAGGCAGAGGCAGGCAGATCTCTGTGAGTTCAAGGCCAGCCTGGTCTACATAGTGAGTTCCAGGCTAGCTGTGGGGAGACCCTGTCTCAAAAAGACCAAAATCCCAAAATCAAACAAATAAACAAAGCTTGCTGGGCATGGTGGCAGATGGAGGCAGATCTCTTTCAGTTCAAGGCCAGCCTGATGTACATAGCTAGTTACAGGTCAGCCAGGGCTACATAGTGAGACCTTGTCTCAAAAATACAAAACAGCAACAACAATAAAACAGCACCACCCCCTCCCGAAAAAAACCCACAAAAATAACCAAAGCTTATCCAACAGTAAACCCTTTATTTGCTGGGAGAAGCAGAGATGGGGAAAGGGTACTTATTAGACAAGCTCACAGCGATGCCAATGAAAACATGTCTAAAGATCTGAGGGCTAGGGTTGGGCTTGGTGGGTACAGGGCTTGTCTATCATGCACAAAGCCCTGGGTTTGATTCCCCAGCACACATAAGCCAAGCAGGGTGGTACATGCCTGTAATCCCAGTACTTGGGCTACGGAGGATCAGAAGTTCAAGATCATCCTTGGCTACATATAGTGTGTTCAAGGCCTCCAGCCTCAGAAACAACACACTGGAGATTCTGAGGTCAGTAGCACTAGGGTTTGGAGTCACTGTGGCATGCACAGTGCACTCAAAGGAGTTTATTTACTGAATTCTCTGCATGAACTTCAGTTGGCATCAGGCACCGAGGGCTTCACAAATATCAACCACATGAGGCAGGTATGAATGTGACTTCTGTGTTATACACAGAGAGGCTAATTACTTTGCCTAAGGTCACACAGCTCACAATGGCTGAGTCAGGATTTGAACTCAGGGAGCCAGCTCCATCCTGCTACTGCCTGACTGTGACCCACACATAGTGGCTGTTATTGTCAATGACTTTTCTAAAGGGCTCGTCTCATACCATCTTGACTCAGACTTCAAACACATGCAGGCTCTGGATTTACTCAGTCCTCAGTACTCCCCGCAGCTTCCAGCCTTGGGTAACTCATGGTCGGTGCTGCTGTACGTTTATGACTTGAACTGAGTTTTGGGGCTGTGATTGGTGGTCTCCATAGGAGAGTCAGAGTCCAGCTCGGGCTCCAGAGAGTATTCAGGGTACAACTAGCTCCTGCCGCTTTCTTGGCTCTGAGGTCCTACTTTGCAAAGTTCACAGAGGCCATACCAGCAAGTCCAGCACATGGACCTGCAGCTTCCTGGTCAGCAGAGGACACCTCTGTGTTTGCTCAGGCCCAGGCCCTCGGAGTCCAGCTTAACACTCTCACTTACACATACCATGTGCATCATAAATTCCTCCAACATTCCCAGAACCCAATCATGCCCAGTCTGTCCTCCCCGCAGAGCTGTCATCCTGGGTCTGCAGCAGCCCTGCACCAGTCTGCTGCCCAGCCCTGGCCTTCTTATCTGTTAACACTACAGTCCACAAGGACCACGTAAGTCAGCTCATACCCACTCATCTGCCTCAGCATCCCACAACTTCCCACATCCTCAAGAGTAGAGCCAAAATCCTCACAGGGGCCCTTGGGACAGGATCTTGCTCATTTTCTGCTCTGACCTCATTACCTCCACCTTTGCCTCCTGTTCTCTACACTAGCCACATTGGTCTTGAATGCCCTAGTCATGCTCTCAACCCCAGGGCCTTTGCACTGGCCATTTCCCTCCTCTCATTCTTTCCCTCCAGATATCTGTGTGGCAGGTTCACTTCTTCCCCTGCCTGCTCACACGCTATTTCTGCAGTGAAGCCTTTGCTGATCGCCATATTAAAAATGCCTCAAGTCCTTAATCTCTTTTATTTCTCTAGTCCTGGTCACCAACCAACACAACCTCTGCGTGTTGGCTATGTTTATTTCCACTGGAGTGAACACTCCAGAGGAACGGGATGTTTGCTTGCTTATCCTTGTATCTTAGGCCACAGTAGGTGCTCAGCAAGTATTTGCAGCATTGTGTGGGTAATATCAGAAGTTCAGGTGGGGCTGGTAGTAACAGGAGTTCTTTCTTGAACAAGTCTTTTATAGGCCAATTTCTCTTTAGCCTTAATATTGAGGTACGTCCTAATATTATTGCTAATTTACAGACAAGGAAACTGGGTTCAGAGAGGTTAAGTCACATGCCTAGGTCACACAGCTTGCAAGTGGTGGAAGGGAAAAACAATCATAACCCTGTGATTCTTGCCCTAGCAAATGACTTCCAGAGGGGAAGGACGGAGGACTCAGAGATTCCCCAGATGCCAAGCCTGTGGCTCATGTCCGGGGAAGGCTAGAGAACTAAAAGGAAGGCTGGTGTCATGTGGGAGAGGTTGCTAGAGGAAGGGACCCTGGAGAGGGCATAGAAGAGGAGAATTTTGGCTGAGTAGGGGAATTCCCAAGGGTGCTGGTGGGGGTGTGGCTTGCCTCTCAGGATGATGTATGCCATCTTGCTGGTGGACGGACTGCTCAGCCCCTCCCTCCACCCCCAAACCCAGCCAGCTCCCAGCTGATGGCCTGTGAGGTGCCAGGAACTCTTGCTAAAATTATCAGCCTCCAGCTGATTTTCCTACACAAGCCTGTGTTTACCAGGCTATCCTGGTGACCTGGGGGCCCAAAGCTGGGGCAGCAGAAGTCAAGTGGGGAGGGGAGGAGAGGTCCAGGCATGGCCAGGGCCAGGCTGGCGATTAAGGCCCAGCTGCCCTTGTGGTTTCTAGGGAGCCATCAGCCACATGGTTCAAACCTGAAGGTCAGGCATTTTGGATCCAAGGGCTGTGATCCCGAAGCAGCAGGGACAGGGAACTGATAGGGTTGTCCTTCTTGGAGAAATAAGCAGGGTCCAAGGTGTTTATGGAGCCTCTGAATGAATGTACCAGGCTTGAAGCAAGTCACCACAGCTGTGCTGGCTCACATGCTCCCCAGGGGCTCCAGGTGCCAGGCACCAAGGCTCAGAGAGGCAGGGATGTGGCAGTTAGGGTAGATCTCGGGCACAGGGTGGTTCCAGAATGCTTCAGTGAGTTTGGACTTCCTGGAAGGAACTGCTTGCCATGAGTTCTTTCCCCAGCCCTACCTGTCACCTGGGTCCCCAGGAAGACCCCCTTCCCCAGCTCACCGGTGCACAGGGCTCTTTATTCTAACTTGAATGTAGTGACTTTTATAAAGGTCTGTTCCCCCTGAACCCAAAGTCCCTTGAGGCAAAATTGCAATTTACGTGTTTCCATTTCTGGGAGCCTAGTGGCTGGTATGCATGATTACAAGGGGTTATAAGGAGGTGAAGCTCTTTTATCAGAATCTTTTCTTGGCCAAGCCTCACGCCAGGCATTCATTTTGAAAGGCATTTCCTGGGGTTCTATGCATGCTATCCATCCTCTGAGCCAGCACAGGGGATGCCAGGAGGAGCACCCTGGGCTCCAGCCCTCCTGGAGGCAGAGCCACGAGGGCCCTCATCTTGAGAGTGTCACTCTGTGTTTTCTGGATACCTTGTATGTACCTGGTACTGTGCTAGGACTCTGCAGATTATCGCAAGGAACAAGGGCACAAGTTGCTGTTATGGCTGCTGGTGGCTAGGTCTCTTATAGAGGTCACAGAGCTAGCAAGTCAAGCTGTCCTGACAGGACTCCACATAGCAGGAGGACAGTGAGGCTGCTGCAAGAAACCCCAGTCAAAGTGTGCACTTAATAACTAAATACTAAATATTGGGGGCTGGAGAGAAGGCTCAGCAGTTAAGATCACTGACTGTTCATGCAGAAGACCTGGGTTCGAATCCCAGCACCCACATGGCAGCTAACAACTGTCCGTAACTCCAGTTCCAGGGGATCCGACTACCTCTTCTGTCCTCCACGGGCATTGCACTACACAAGTGCACTTACTTACATGCAGACATAACACTCATACACATAAAATAAAAATAATAAAATATTTTTAAAAATACTAAATATTGCTAATCTCTACCCAGGCTGGCCTCGAACTCCCTACATGGTCAAGGATCACCTTGAACTTAGGATCTTCCTGCCACTATCTCCCAATTGCTGGGATTACAGGCATGTGCCACCAAGCACGCCATCACAATGGGTTTATGCAATGCTGGGAATGACCTCAAGGCCTTCTGCATGCTATGCAAGCATTCTATCAACTGAGCTATACCCCTAGCCCAAGGCTTCCATTGTTTTCAGATTTATTACACATATAATTTCATCTAGTCTATGGTACCCTGTGAAATAAGTACCAATATATCCCATTTTTCAGATGGGGGAGACTGAGACAAGAAGTGAAATAATTTGATCCATAGCTAAGAAAGCACAGAGCTAGGACCCATGCCAGGGTGCTTCTCTGCCTCCTGGGCAGTGAGAAGGCAGGCCAGAGGGGTGAGGGTCGGGGGGCAGAGTTGGGATGGGACAAGGTGCTTGTCCAGTGCTTTGACCCCAAGTCCTAGAGCTGGTCCACTGTCTCCTCCCTGTGCAGTGGATGAGGACCAGAGCTGTGAGGTGAATGGTCGACGGTACCAGGATGGAGAGACCTTCCAACCCACCTGCAGGGTCCTTTGCCGCTGTGAGGACGGTGGTTTCACCTGCCTGCCCCTGTGCAGTGAGGATGTGCGGCTGCCCAGCTGGAACTGTCCACGCCCCAGGAGGGTGGAGGTGCCCGGCAGGTGCTGTCCTGAGTGGGTGTGTGACGAGGGAGCGGCGCTGGGGATCCAGCCCTACTCAGCCCAAGGTGAGTGCCCAGCAGCCCTTGCCACAGGGGAAGGACCCCCAAGGCTGCTGGGAGTGGGGACAGGTCACAGAACTGTGCAGAGTGGAGAGTCAACAGGCCTCCTGCAAAATGAAAAACAAGACAACCACTTAGAGCTATAACTTCAAATTGCTAAAAACAAAATTCAGGTGGGAGAAGAAAGGAGAAGTAGAATTCTTGCAATACTTATATCTCACAGTAGGGGTATAATTAACATAACATAAATAATAAATACACTAGATTTACTATAGCATAGGATAATATGACATGATATAGCTATGCCTATAAACTATATAGAATACTTTAATACATATGAACAATCCATAATATTATGAATACATTATTATTTGTAATTATTTTTTCACCTTTTTGAGACAAGGTCTCCCCATAACCCCATCTGGCCTGGACTCGCTATGGAGACCAGGCTGGCCTTGATCTCACAGAGATCTGCCTGCCTCTGCCTCCAGAGTGCTGGGATTAAAGGTGTGCACCACCACGCCCAGCATCATTGTTTGCATTTAATAAAAGAAAACTAAAAACTGAGCCAGGACAGTGGCTGGAGTCTGGGACGTGGGCTAAGTCTGTGCAGAGATAGAGAAGAAGCTGCCCCTGTCTACGAACTTTTCCACATTGAGATTTTGTTCTGCTGCTTTAAGGGATGCTGTAGTGTTTCTAAGCCCAGTTCTGCCATGTGCCTGCTGTGTGACTCTGAGGAACTTGCTTAACTTTCCTGCCTTAGTTTCTCCAACTGTAAAATAGAATGAATAAGAACACCTCACTCACAGAATTGTGGTGAGGATGAAGTCTATCAGTGCAAATAAATGGGTTGTAATGGTGCCTAATGCAGCGTTCCATAAGTGTTATGTTTAGTAAATGGCTAGCATCCCTGTGCTGGAATATGACACAGCAGGTTAGGTACATAGGAGAAGCAAGGTCACCTTATGTATTCTTTCCTCCCCCTCCATCTTCCTCTTCTTCTTCTTTCTTCCTCTTCTTCTTCTTGTCCTGGGGATTGAACCTAGAGCCAGGCAAATGTTCTACCACTAAGCCATGTCCCCTAGCCCTCACCTTATATATTAAAAAGCAAGATAAAAATCTCTATCTCCCACCTAATCTCCACTACGTGTTCATATTCATGGCAGTGAACATACTTGCAGTTGGTCCTCTGCATCTGCAGGATCCGTAGCCATGGATCCAGCCAGCTGTTCATCATACGTATTCTTTAATTGTGTCTGTACTTGGGCTGGAGAGATGGCTCAGAAGTTAAGAGCTCTTGCTGCTCTTGCAGAGGACCCGAGTTTGGTTCCCAGCACCCATATGAGGTGGTTTACAACTGCTTGTAACTCTAGTTCCAGTGGATTTAACTCCTTCTTCTGGCCTCCATGGGCACCTGCACTCACACACACACACACACACACACACACACACACACACACACACACACACACACAGTTTTTAAAATAAAATAGATCTTTTAAGAAATTGAGTCTATTTTTACGAAACACATGTAGACTTTTTTTTTAATCTTGTGACTAGTCCCTAGCAAATATAGTTGTGAAACTATTCATTAACACTCATGTCGTTTTGACTATTATTAGTAATCATTTGAGTTCCCAGGAAGATGTGTGTGTGTGTGTGTTTTGTGCAAACACCTCACCATTTTATACAGGGACCCCAGCACCCTCACATCAGTATTCTTTTTTGTTTTGTTTTGTCTTATTTATTATTTTTATGTGTATGAGTGTATTTTGCGTGCATGTGTGTTAGCATACCTGTGTCATGCAATGCCCTTGGAGGTTAGAATCGGGTGTAGGAGCCCTGGAACAGGAGTTATGGACAGTTGTTAGCTGCCATGTGCCATGTAGGCACTAGGAATTGAACCTGGATCCTCTGCAAGAGCAGTCAGTGGCCTTAACCACCTAGCCATCTCTCCAGCCTCACATCTTAGTATTCTTGAGGGGTCCTTGATCCGACACCCCCCAACACAAAGAATGGCTGCATGTGCATACATGACACCTCTGTGTGCAAAGCAGGGTTGTCATCTGCACCAGTGACATTTGGGCTGTGGCTGAATAATTCTTTGTGGGTACATTGTGGGATATGGAGTAACATCCCGGCCTCTCCTTTCTAGATGTCAGTAGCATCTCCCCATACACACACACACACACACACACACAGACAACCAAAAATGTCACCAGACATTGCCAAGTGTCCCTTGGTTCTCAGGACTTGGAGGAAGGACACTAAAATATGAGAGGAGATTGGGAGGAGAGCAGGCCTTGGTAAGCCTGCCATCGGTTCAGGAAACAAACAGGTTAGACTCTTTAGCACCAGGGACACAGCACCAAGTCATATAGCTATGTCTCTAAGATGCCATGTACTGGAGGAGTGGGAGGACACAGGAAAGAGAAAGATGGCCCATGGTGGCCAGCAGGTTGGCTCACTTGGCTGCGGAGCCCCAACCTTTTGATGTTCAACCTTCCACTTTCTAACCCCTCAGGCCGCCAATATTTTGGTCCTGTTGCTCCCATGTCTGCCAATGTTCCCTGCCCAGAATGGAGTACAGCCTGGGGCCCCTGCTCAACCACCTGTGGGCTGGGTGTGGCCACCCGGGTGTCCAACCAGAACCGCTTCTGCCAACTGGAGACCCAGCACCGCCTGTGTCTGCCCAGACCCTGCCTGGCAGCTAGGGGCCGCAGTGTACCGAACAGAGCCGTCTAGAATCAGCTAGGGTTGGAGATATGGAACCTGCCATCGTGTCCCCAGCCGACATCTCTGAGCCTATGCCCTGGGCTGATGGCAGGTGGCTCTTGTCCAAGCCTTTAACTGTAGGCAACTGTCCCGCTTGGGTCCACCCACCAGGGCTACTGACCAGTTGCCTGCTCTGTCTGAGGTAGGCAGAGCACATGATTAGTCCCATTTCTCTAACTCAGCCTGGGAGTCTGCACAGGATTCTGGGTTCTCCTGGCTGGTTCTTTATCAAACATACACACGGGACAGCTTTCTCTCCAAGGTCCTCGGAAGGAGAAGAATCACCATTCCCTTTAGAGTTGAGCTGCAGTGGGGGCTGGGCAAGCCTGGCCACCATGTTGGGGCAAGTAAGCACAGCGGGTGCCAGGCAGCAGATTGTCTGAAACTCCAGATTCCCTTTGTGGACTTTTGTGCATTTGTCCCTGGAGTTACGACTAGGCGTGGACTTGCGGCTCTGGCCTTCCTGGTCTGAGAATTCAGTGGTGGGATTCTGTGTGAACGTCAGAGATCACACTGTCCTAAAGAATACCAGCAAGATCCTTGAACTTCACTCGTGTTCATAAGAACTCAGCTTTCATAAGTGTCCCCAGTGCTGGTGACCGGAGAGCCCCACACCTCACTCAGGCCAGGGCTCCTCAACTGGAGAAACACAAGGACGGCGAAGGGCCCTTTGGAGGGGACTGGACCAGCCTGGATTTAACACGCCACTCTGAGTGTGAGATTTTGTTTGTTGTCTTATGTTTCAGTGTTGAAAGAGAAACTAAAAATGAAATCTACATTCTCCTCCATGGTCTACTTGTGTTTGTTTAAAAATAAAAACAAGGTGGGGGGGGTGGGACTGGAGAGATGGCTCAGCAGTTAAGAGCACTGGCTGCTCTTACAGAGGACCTGGGTTAGTTCCCAGCACCCACATGTCGGCTAACAACAGTCCAGAACTCCAGTTCCAGGGGTTCTGACACCTTCTTCTGACCTCTGTGGGCATTGCACAACATGGGTGCACTTACACACATGCAGGCAAAATACCCATATATATAAAATAAAAATAAATAAATAAAAATGGGGTCCGGGGAGACAGATCAGTTGGTAAAGTGCCACAAAAGCGTGAGGACCTGAGATCAATCCCCAGAACCCATGTAAAAAAGCAGGTCATGATGGTGTACCCTTGAAATACCAAAACTGGGGAGTCAGACAGGAGGGTCCCTAGGGCTCCAAGGCAAGCCAGCCCAACCTATTGGTAATCTCCAGGCTAGTGAGAGACCCTACCTCAGAAAACATAGTGGGCACCTCCCGAGGAACAGCATCCACGTTTGACCTCCTGTTGCATAGGACTGTCCTCCACCAGGCAGACCATGAACAGATGCCATCTTCCCAAGCTTGGTTGCACCAGCTTGCCTAGGATCATCACAGCTAAATGTGTTGACTGTTATTCTCAGCAAGAAAAGAGGGAGACTCAACCACACCTCCAAACCAACCAGTCTGGTCCTAGTTGCATGAGGGAGAGGGGCTAAGGGTATATGAACTGAGGAAGCTGAGAGGAGAGTCTCTTGCCATTTTGTGTGGCTGTAGGGATGTCAGGATCCACCCCTGGATGGAAACCCTTCCAGTGTGGACATAGGAGAGGAGCACCCTCACTCCTGTAAGCAAATCCTCACTCATTGCTCTTTAAGTAAGCCCACTAAACTCAGTGGTTTCCCAGACTGCAGTTTGGTGAAATCAAACCTCAGTTTGTTCTAGGGACCAAGGTGGGGGGGTGTCATTTTCACCTTCCAGAAGGAATTTTAGCTACAACTACACACACAAATGTGCACACACAAATAATAAATAGATAAATATTTTGTAAATGGTGTTGTAGCAATCTCTAAACAGTGGTTTCTTCTTATGAAGCTTTGTTGAGGTATATCTAATTCACACACAGTTAAACACCCGGGTCATAAACTCATGGCTGAGTCTGTATGCCCTTGTGTGAACAATACCTCCATCCAGGTATGAAACAATCCATCAGCTCAGGAAGGTCCCCTTGCCTTCCCAGCTGTCCTTTTTTCCTGGTCAGATGACCTGTGCTCCAACTTCCATCATCATGGGTGTGAGTTTGCCTGTTCTTAAACTCTGCATAACTGGAACCCAGGCAGGCAGTCTCTTTAATGATGGATTTTTCTCACTCAACATAATAAAAAGAATAAATTTAATATAGGTACCCAGTGGAGAGGCCATACAGAGACCAGCACAAGAAAGTGAGTGGCGCCTCAGGGTGGCAGGGGCAGACTTGCCAAGCCCAAAGCTGGCCTGGCAGGCAGAAGAGAAGAACCTTATTCTGCAGGGCTGCTGGCTTCCCAGAGTCACCAAGCAGGGCGGGAGAGGGGCACTTGGGCCTCTGCCATTCTGCGTAAGTCAGAGAGTGATGGAAGGCCGGAGCCCTGTGTGTGAGGAGGCGGTGGTGTCGGATCGTCTGCCCTTCTTCCTCTCTGAGGCGTTCACAGCTGAGGTACCTGGTTTGGCTGTCCAAACCCAAGGAAAGTGCCTGTTCTTGCATCCTTGTGCTGGATCAGGGCTGCAGGGAAGCTGCGTGTCCTGGGCCCAGTGTTCTCCAGAGTCCTTCTCTGCCAGCTGTGGCTGAAGTGCCTGGACAGAGCCCATCCCTGGGGAACTGGGCACTCCATCCTTCTCCACACTGAGGGAGGAGGTAAAGATGAAGTTCCCTTAGTGAAGGGCAGAGAGATTCCTAGCCTGCCAGGAGGGCATGCCCTCTCTGTGTACAGCTGGGCTTTGCTGACCCCTGCCCTGGGTCCAGCACCTGGAAGGTATCTAAAAGAGCTGCCCCACTGGTGCCAGGCTGCTCACAACACCATCATCTAGTGAGTGCCTGCTGTATCCAGCTACACCGTGTCCATGATCTTATGAACTGTAAGGTACCTCTAGGAATGCCCATTCTACAGAGGAGAAACTGAGGCCAGAGGAACAGAATTACAGCTACCGCTAGAGCTGGAGCAAGTTAGAGGCGGCTAGACCAGGGACCTGCTTGATGGTTTGCTCTTTCTCTTCTCTCTCTGTCGCTCTTCTCCCTGTCTCTTTACCCTCTCTCTCCTCCTTCCCATCTTTTCTTCCTCTTTCCCTTCCTTTTCCTTCTTAATTTTCTTAAAAAGATTTTACTTTGTTTTTGTTTATGTGTACTGTGGGTGTCCGCATGCCATGGAGCACAGGCACCCCCAGAGGTCAGAGGACAACTTGTAAGAGTTCATTCTCTCCTTCCATCATGTGGGTCCCGAGGATCAAACTCGGGTCATCAGACTTGGCAGCAAATGCCTTTACCTGCGGGGCCATCTCCTTGCCTTTTTAGCTTTAAAAAAAAATTTTTGCGAATTTCATACAACATATTTTGATCAGATTAGATCCCCTCTCCTAGCTGTACCCCCTTACTATCCCTGCCCAATTTCATGATGATGATGATGATGATGTGTGTGTGTGTGTGCCTATAAAGTGAAATTTGTGTTCTCAAATGCCCTGTGGTGTGAGCCCATCCCCTGAGCCTGGCTAACCTACTAAGAATCTCACCTTTAAGGGAAGAATACAGATCATACAGGGTCAGTTTCTTCAGGAACAGCCGGCCTCTGCATCAGCACCTGGTCAGAGCAGAGTCCTGCACTTCCTGAGCCTCCCAGATCACCCTGAACCCCTGCATCACTGCCCAAGACAGTCACCTTCCTGGCTTCCAAGAGCACAGATTGCACTTGCTTTTGATTTAGATGAAATGATACAGCATGCCGTGTCTGTGCTAGGTGGCTTCTCCATCACCATCCTAGTGCCGAGTTTCATCCTTGTCATTAGGAGGAATGGTGGTCCATTCTTCCCATCATTATAGAGCATACCATTGTGTGGATAGACCGCATTTTATTCGCCATTCTACAGTGCTGGGCATCTGGGGATTCTCCAGGTGGGAGCTTCCGCAAACAGGGATTGTGGGCATCCTAGCATGTGTCTGGTGCTTTGTCTTATTAAACATTCTTTCTGGACATTTATCCAGGAGTAAAATTGCTATGTTTGGGTCTCTACAGTCTCTGCTGGGCCAGGTTCTCAGGTTCTCCCCTGGCGTAATAGAGGTGCTTGCACATAGTAGGTGCTAAGAGCTGATATTTATTGAGTTCTAACCATATGTCCGATCATCTTTGGAGTAGCGACTTGCTTGATCTTCACAAGAACCCTTTGAGGTAAGTATAAGTACGCCCATTTTACAGATGGGGAAACTGAGTAAAGGGGAATTCAGGAACTAGTCTCATCCAAGGTCAACCATTCAAAATTGAGGCAAGATCCAAAGCCTGCTCTGGAGTACAAGTGCTGACTGCAGCTACTGTGATGTTTAGGGAAAGTTATGCAGGTTAGATGGTGCTGTGGAACTGGAAAAAGAGGAGCAGATAAAGAACCAGCGTCCTGACCACAGTTGGTGAGGATGGATGCAAGAAAAAGGGGAAAGAAGATGCCAAGCATGCCTGGGCCTTCCATGGGGGATGGAGAATCATGGTCAGAAATCAGAGCCAGCAGAGGTGAGTCTTACTGGAAGGCAGAGAGGAGGGACTGTCCAGCGTGCTTTAACTGTGAGAAGACGGTAGTCACTCAGTCAGTGTGGCTGGAGGCGGCTGGAGCCGAGATGGGTCAGGCATGTCCACAGGAAGCAGACTCCTGTGACGTTGTGGGAGCTGAGCTGGGCGAGCTTAGGAGGAGGACAGATGTACAGCCTGGCCAAGGTGTTTTTTTCATGTGAATAGCAAAATTCCATGCATGTGTTTGTGTCACCCTCCTCCCATGCTCCTCTTCCCCAGGGACCTCATCCCTGTCCTGATGACCACAGCCATTGACAGCAGCTGATCCCCCCCCCCCCCCCCC
>NW_008353921.1:3444736-3449415 GCF_000622305.1 Nannospalax galili
CCCCCCAGCCAGGGATCCCATGAACACCAGGCTGGGCTTCTCACCTCTTCCCTCTGGGAAAGGCTGAGGCCTTCCCTGGCTCACGAGGCCCCCAGCTCCCTGCCCCCTTTCAGCCTTTACTTTCTATGACTCCCCTGGCTCACACTGCTGCAACTTCACTGCCCTCTTCGCTGTATCTTGACCTCACCTTTGTCTGACATCTTTCCCCAGAAAACTCCCAGGTGCTCTATCCCAACCTTCCTCACGGGGCTTTGCTGCTTCTCCCCCGACACACAGTGTATTTGCACCTTTTAAAAAATTTAAGTTAACAAGCTGGGCGTAGTGGCACACGTCTTTAGTCCCAGCAATCAGGAGGCAGAGGCAGGTGAATTTCTGTGAGCTCAAGGCCAGTCTGGTCTACATAGTGAGTTCTAGGCCAGCTGGGGCTACAGGGAGACCCTGCCTCAAAAAGACCAAAAAAAATTTTTTAGGTTAATATAAAAAAGAATAGGTTTTGTTAAGACAGCATATTATTACATCTGCTTATGTTCACCTCATTTCCTTTTCATCTTCCCAGTGGCCTCCTTCCTTCCCTAAATAGTCTCTCTTACACTTTTATGCTTATATAGAGACGTTAAAATATATTTTTTCATTTAGGTTTTTATTTTTGAGACAGGGTCTCACGTAGCCTAGGTTGGTCTTGAACTCACTATATACCAGAAATTGGCCTTCAACTCCAGATCCACCTGTCCCCACCTCCCAAGTGTTAGGATTACAGGTATGTATGCCATCACGCTTGGCTTATATGTACATTTTAAAATCTAGATTGTGCATATGAAAAAGAATGTGATGTCTGTCCTTCTGAGCTCGCCTTACGTCACTTACCAGCTGATCTCCAGTTCCACCTACTTTCCTGCAAGTACGTAATTTGATTCTTTGTGGCCGAATAAAACTCCACCGCGCATCTTCTGCGTCACAAGCAAATCTATCTATCTTCCTTTATAAAAAGAGATTTAATGAAGCTTAGAAAAGCAAACACAGGTTTTAAAAAATGAAGAATCCCCAGTGGCCATGACTTTGTGAACCAAAGCTCACCTTTCACCCCCAAACTTCAATTTCAGTAGTTATCAAAGTGTGGTTCCCAGAAAGGAAGCATCAGTGGTCACCTGGGAACTTGTTAGATATATGAATATTTTGTGCCTCATCCCAGACCTACAGAAGCTCTGGAGCCTAGAAATTCTCTCTCTCTCTCTCTCTCTCTCTCTCTCTCTCTCTCTCTCTCTTCTCTTCTCTCTCTGCAGGTATGCTCACCTGAAAATGCACATGTAGAAGCCACAGATCGACTCTGAATATTGTCCTTTATTGCTCTCTGTCTTATTTTTTGAGACGACTGGAGTTCGTCATTTCTGCTCAGCTGGCTGACCAGTGAGTCCCCTGGATGTGCAGATCTTTGCCCTCCTGGGCTACAAATGCACACCATAGCACCTGGCCTTTATGTGGGTATTGGAGCTCCCTGGGCCATCTCCCCAGACTCTTAGACTTTTTATTTACATTTATTTATTTATTTATTTATTTATTTATTTATTTATTTATTTATTTATGTCTTTTTGAGACAGGGTCTCCTTGTAGCCTCAGCAGGCCTGGAACTTGTTATGTAGACCAGGCTGACCTTGAACTCACAGAGATCCACCCGCCTCTGTCTCTGAGTGCTTGGATCAAAGGCATGCGCCACCACACCCAGTTTAGAAATCTTTACTTTAACAAACGTGTTATTTCCCTAAAATCTGTGTGAAGTTAAAGAATGACTGGCTGGGCTTTGGTGGAGGAAACAGTAATATGATGCTGTCCCCTAGTGGCATTTGTGAACATGAACTGCAGAGAGTCAGCCAACTGGTAGAAGGCCTGGGCCTGGAGGTCACTGCTTCCCCCTGCTGCCCAGATGTAGAAGTGTAGCCTACATGCCCCCATCCCCCAGCCTCCCACGCCCCCACCCCAACCCAGGGGGTTGAGGGGCAGTTGCTTGCCCCAAGCCTCAGAATGAGATAGTGAAAGAGCTAGTCTGGGTGGGTTTCTTTTCTATTTGTGCTGAATACATTATTTAACCTGAATACATTGCTTAATTATTAATAATACATTATTTAGTGCATGTGAGAACCACCACCTGGTCCTGAGCCGGGACCCCTTGTCTGTGGCCTAGATGACTTCACTGTTAGTGCTTCCTCCTATAGGCCACACCACACAGCCAGGAAGACCTTTGTCAAGCACAGTCACATCTAAGTCATTCTGCTTAAACCCCTCTGGGACCCTGAGATGAATCCCCACCCAATGGACCAGGTTCCCAGGACTCACAGGCCTGCTTTGTCTTTCCAGATTCTTCTGTGTTCAGCCACCCTGGATGGCTGTGGCATCCACAGATTCTACCCTCCTGCCCCACCCCCAGGCCTTTCCCCAGGATGCCCCTCTGACCCCCATCTTCACCTAGATGGGTCCCATTATTCTTGTGACTTTCAGTCTCATTCCTTGAGGGTCCCTTGCCTCCTGCTCAGACACCCAACTCTCACTCCCCATCCCACCCTCCCCCTCCCTCCTGCATCCTCTCTGACTTCTAAAAGCTGCCCACCAGTATCCACACAGGTTGGTTCTTTATCGAGTGCTGTGGGGTGCAGTCCACCAGCCCCCACACTTCTTAGCAATTGCAGTAACAAAGGGTGTGTGTAGGGGGCTCTCTTGAAGGGACAGCCCCAGAACCCCCTGGGAGGTGCCACCACCTGTATCTTTGGCTACATCTGCCTCTTTCCAGTGTGAATATACAGTCGCATGATATTTAACCCTTGCCCCAATCAAGCTTGACCTTTTACCTCAACGTATTGTTTAATTTTACAAGCAATTAAATAGACTAATTTTGTGTATCTTATAAAGTGATGAAGTACTAGATACTATTATTAATGTTATCGTAGAGGTGCTAAGAGTCAGAGAAGTGACAGGATTTTACCAGGGTCTCACAGTTAGAAAGCTGTAGACACAGGATTTAAACCCAAGTTATGTGGCTCCAGAAACTTGCCCTTAAGTTCTCTGTGTAGGTAGAGAGGTGGAGGGGATAGAGCAGGTATGAGTCTTGGAGCTTTCTGGAATATAGGGGTACTTAGTGTGTTGTCTGACTTCAGCTATAGGGCTTGACCTAGGAACCTGAGACCATAAGGAGAGTCTCACTTAAGAGTCTGTTATGGGCGGGCTGAAGAAATTGTTCAGTGCTCTTGCAGAAGATCTGAGTTCAATTCCCAGCACCACATGGTGGCTAACAACTGTCCATAACTCCAGTTCCAGGGGATCTGATGCCCTCTTCTGACCTCTGTGGGCACTGCACGACATGGGTGCACTTATATTTATGCAGGCAATACATTCATACACATAAAATGAAAATAACAAATAAAAAATTTTAAGAGTCTGTTATACAAGTGTCAGTTAATTTGATTGTTACAACTCACATGGTGTGTTAATAGGGTAATGCAAGAAGACCCACAAACCAGGTGGGTCTTCTGATGTGATGATCCTGGCCACTTACACGGTGATCCACCTTTCCCCCAGGTTCCAGGGTCCTCTGAACACAGACCATAGACAGAGATGGAGAAACTCACCTGTTCCCTGAAGGTCATACCTGGAACCAGCACTCTAACTTGCACTCATTGGTGAAGGCTAATCACATGATCACTTGTGAATGCAAGAGAGGCAGGGAATGTAGTGTCTGGCCAGACCGGTGTCTTCTAGAGTCAACACCACACTATGGAGTCTTCTGGAATGAGTGTGACAAGGAAACTCTTGTTTCCAATGGTTTAAGCAGCTTACTTGGCTAACCAGTGTCCTCCAGGCTGTGTGGCACGCCTGCCACTGGCTAGCAGGCCACTCTATTGGCACCCCTTGTCCCCTCTGGCTCTCTGCCATCGAACAGCACTCTTGCCAAGAGTCTGTTGGGTTTACTTCCAAACTGGTCTACACCAGAAGCACTGGTTATTGTAAGTAGGCAATTGAATTAGAGATCCCATAAGCTGGTGAAACATGAGTATAAAAACCAGAGATTTGTTTTTCTGAAAACTCAATAATGACTAGTTGTTAAAAAAAATACTGTTGCTCTCTGACCCGCAGGCTTCTCTCTCCTGGGTCCCCAGGAGCACTCTGGGCCTGGCCCCGCCCTCACCTCCCTCTGCTTCCCTGGGCCTGCCGGACCCGTAGGCCTCTAATAAAGCTTACAATCAATACCAGAAGAAGCCCTAATCACCACATAAACACATGAAGATTAAACAACACACTCCCGAATGATGAATGGGTCAAAAGAAAAATTAAGAGAGAAATAAAAGTATTCCTGGAACTAAATGAAAAGGACAATACAACACAACAAAACCTCTGGGACATGCTGAAAGTGGTCCTTAGAGTGGTTTATAGCTCTAAGTGCCTACATCAAAAAATCAGAAAGAACACAAATAAATGACTTAACATTGCAACTCAACACACTTGAGAAGCAACAGCAAACAAACCAAAACCCAGCAGACAAGAAGAAATAACAGGGCAGAAAAAAATCAGGGCAGAAATTAATGAAATTGAAACAAAGAAAACAATACAAAGAATCAACAATTCCAAGAGCTGGTTCTTTGAAAAGATAAACAAGATTGACAGACCGCTAGCCCAGTTAACCAAAAGAAAGAAAG
>NW_008353921.1:3450893-3452011 GCF_000622305.1 Nannospalax galili
TGCAATTTTAGCCACCTGATATTTGACAAAGGGGCCAAGAACATTAACTGGAGGAAAGACAGCATGTTTAGCAAATGGTGCTGGCAAAACTGGATCTCCACTTGTAGAAGAATGAAACTAAACCCCTATCTTTCACCCTGCACAAAAGTCAATTCCAAATGGCTCAAAGACCTCAATGTAAAGCCTGAAAGTCTGAGACTAGTAGAAGAAAAGATTGGGAAAAACCTGCAAGATATAGGTGTAGGAAAGGATTTTCTAAACTGGACACCAATAGCCCAGGAAACAAGGGCAAGAATTAACAAGTGGGACCTCATTAAACTAAAAAGCTTCTGTACATCAAAGGAGACAATGAAGGAAATAAACAGAAAACCCACAGAATGGGAGAAAATCTTTACCAGCGACACATCCAACAGAGGTTTAATATCCAGAATATATAATGAATTAAAAAAACAGAGAATCAAGAAGCAACCCAGTTAAAAGATGGGCTAAGGAACTGAACAGAGAGTTCTCAAGAAGTAAAGATGGTTATGAAACATCTTTAAAGATGTTCAACATCACTAATAATTAGGGAAATGCAAATTAAAACCACTTTAAGATTTCATCTCACCCCAGTCAGACTGGCTAAGATCAAGAGAACAAATGATACCAAATGTTGGAGAGGATGTGGGGAAAAGGGAATACTCAACTACTGCTGGTAGGGCTGCAAATTTGTTCAACCCCTATGGAAAGCAGTGTGGAGAACTCTTAAAAAACTACAAATAAACCTACCATTTGACCCAGTTATACCACTCCTTGGCATATACCCAAAGAACTCATCCTATTGCAGACACTTGTACATCCATGTTTGTTGCTGCTCTTTTCACAATAGCTAAGAGATGGAAGCAACCTAAGTGTCCCTCAGCCTACGAGTGGATAATGAAAATGTGGTTCATATATATGATGGAGTTTTACTCAGCAGTTAAGAAAGATGAAATCATGAAATTTGCAGGTAAATGGATGGAATTAGAAACTTTTATTCCTAGTGAAGTAACAGACTCAGAAAAAAAAATCGACATATGTTCTCCCTCATATGTGTATCCTAGAACCAAATCCTGATTAGTGAGTATGTATCCGGATAT
>NW_008353921.1:3453326-3454427 GCF_000622305.1 Nannospalax galili
CTCTGGGGGGGGGGGAGGGAGGTTATGGGAGGGTGCCAACTGGGAAGTGGGTGTATAATCGATGGTTTGTGATGTTCTGTGTGATATACACACCAAAAAAATCAACAAATTTTTAAAGCATCTATTATATTTGAGGAGGAAGCATGGAAATTTATGTCATGCTAATTAGTAGAGGTGATAAACATTACCATTGAAATCCACCCAATGACTTCATAGACATACACAGGCACCAAGGATCCAAGTGCAACTGATTATGACTAGTAATAAGCAGATGCATACAGATTAGAGGTGCATGCACCAACATCTCAGTGTTATTAGCAAAAACAATGACTCTTTCTGCAAGAAACAATATACTCTAAAATGAAATGGAGATCTTTTTTAAAGGTTAAAAAACTCACTAAAGTTTATGTCTTACAGGGCTTATACTGAATTCAATATTGTATAACTGTATTAACTGTGAACCTAGAAACTTGCACCCACTTGTGAAAGAGATGTACTCTTGCTCTGGAGTGTGTTACTGAATATGTTAAATCTGTAGTGAAATGCTTCCTCTAATCATGTAGTTATTAAAAATTTTAAAAAATCATTAAAAAATAAAAATAATTGGTAGATGTGAAAGAAAATCAACAAATTTTAAAAAATGAGTTATATTTGAGGAGGAAGCACAAAAAGTTACATCATGTTAATTAGTAGAGGTGATAAACCTTACCATTGAAATCTACCCGATGACTTTATATCCATACACAGATGCCAAGAATCCGAGTGCCGACCATGACTAGTAATAATCAGATACATACAGATTAGAGATGCATGTGCCAACATCTAAGTGTTATTAGCAAAAATGAGTCTTTCTGTAAGAAACAGTATATTTTAAATTGAAATGGAGATCTTTTTTAAAGGTCAATTTTATGTCTTACAGGGTTTATATTGAGTTCAATATTTTATAACTGCATTAATTCAACTGTGAACCTAAAAATTTTATAGCCACTTTTGAAAGAGATGTATCTTTACTCTGGAAATTGTTATTGAGTATGTTAAAGCTGTAATGAAATGCTTCTTCTAAAAAATAAAAAAATATATTAAAAATAAATTAAAAAAATA
>NW_008353921.1:3454539-3475323 GCF_000622305.1 Nannospalax galili
CCTCAGAATGTAATGGACTGCGACTAGTAATAATCAGATATATAGAGATGAGAGACACATGTGCAAACATCTAAGTGTTAGTTGCATTAAAAATGAGTTTTTCTGTATGAAATAGTATATTTTAATAATGAAATGGAGATCTTTTTTAAAGGTTAAAACCTCATTCAATGTTACATCTTATAGGGTTTATAATGAGTATAATATTGTATAACTTCATTAACTGTCAACTCAAAAATTGGCAGCCAATTCTGAAAGAGATGCATCTTATCTCTGGAAATAGTTTTTGAGTATGTCAGTGCTATTGTAATGAAATACTTCTTGTAATCATGTGGTTATTAAATAAATAATTAAAAAACATATAGCTCTAAGGCCTTCAGAACACTTTTGTTCATGTTTTCTCTTTCTGTTTTATATATTTAAATGACAGCGGTTTCATAAATTTCTGTCTTCCTAGAATTCAATGTAAACTGCAGTCATAGTGCACCTACATACTCCCACTGAAAAATGACTTTTTTAATGACTTGAAAACTAATTAGTACATGGATTTCAAATGATGATCAAATTTAAAAATAAATATGTTTAATGATATTTATTGTCATGGAACTTCTTAAGGTAGTGACAATGATATTAATGCATTATAGTAAACATTGGCATTGGTTAAAGAAATAAAATCAGAAGATGTGTTCTATATATTATCAAGGACATTAAATTCATGTGATATTCATTTTAATATTGGAATTTCACCAATGAATTATACAAACCTTTTTCAGAATCACTTATTAGAAATATCAAAATTGTAGTAAAGAAAGAGCAAAATAAAAATTGTGAAAGACAAAAGTCTAATTATGACTATATTCAAGTAGAATACTTTATTTTCCAGTCTGGTTGTAGTATGCTATTTACTGCAGCATTCTGAGAAAAAGCAATCACTAATAAAGTGGAAATAAAAA
The DNA here is from genome assembly GCF_000622305.1 of Nannospalax galili. NCBI lineage: Eukaryota > Metazoa > Chordata > Mammalia > Rodentia > Spalacidae > Nannospalax > Nannospalax galili. The sequence continues at coordinate 3,455,490 of NW_008353921.1, forward strand.
TATTTCTGCAATTAACAGAATATAAGGAAACCATGTGCATAATTTGGGTGATATGATCAACATAGTTGAAATCTATCAACATAAATTAAAGTAATACTGCATAGGAAACAAATTGTTAGTATGCTATTTTCTGATAAGTGATTTCTGATCACTTTCCTAATCTTGATGGAATTCATAGCAATTCTAGAAAATATAAGTTATAAGGTTCTAATTTTTTTTCAAAGCAGTTGAGGTAAAAATGACAGAGTTTAAAACTTTCTAAGTATTCTATAATGTTTCATAGATGATTACAAATATGTTATATTCAATTCATAAGGTATTTGTGAAAACCTGTAGGGAAGGATTCAAATTCAAAGTGTAAAGGTGATGATGGGCAGCGTCTTCAAAAATAGAATACAGAGAACTCAATAAAGCATGAGCAGAGGTATTGACTGCAAGCCTGATGGACCCTAGCTGGGAGCGATGTGGGAAGTGTGGTTCTTGAGGTCATCTTAGACCCAGGTATCATATCTCTGAAAGGCAGATGGACAGCAGCGTTTGGAAATACAGAAGACACTGGGAGAGTCTCTGGAAATAGATTCCTGGCTATGAATCTGATTTTCTACTTATAATTTGCCTGGCATTGATTAGTTAGTTCATAATCTTCAAAGTTCGACTTCCCAAAATAAGAGTAATGGTGATTTGCGGCTCATGGAACTCAAACTGGTTAAATAAGTGATATATATAAAATACTTATACTGCTGTCTGCTGCTTAGAAAAGTTATGTTAGTCCTCATGATTATTTGACATTCTCTTATAAACACTTGACTACAAGAGTGTTGGAGAGCCAGAGCTTGCTCTAATGGCAGTGTGAGGTCTTCTGTAAATTCTCTACTTCATGCTACAACAAATAGTGGGAGCTATCAAATCCAACTTTCTTAAAACTCAAAAAGTAACCAAATTCTTATAAATACTTCACAGTTGTTTATTTAAGAAATCTCTTGAGCACAAATTTGTATTTTAATTTGATCTACTATTATTCCTTCAAATATAGCCATTCAAGGAACAAAAATAGTTATAAAATCAGCAGCAGCTTAAGAACTATAGTAGGTGGAGGCCTTTGGAGGTCCCCCTCCATTATTCTCTTATCCCCTTCCTTCTGCCACCAAACCACTTCTTTTCCCCTACTTTCATGTTCATGGCGTGTGTGTGTGTGTGTGTGTGTGTGTGTGTGTGTGTGTGTCTCACTGCATTTAATCAATTTCCAGTATATTGGGCTAGAAGGTTGTTTGCTTGCGCCCAGGCAACTTATTGGCTGCACCACTGAGGAGTGTGACTTTCCTTCCAGGTAAACCATTAACTGCCAATATTTCTCATTTGCTGCCTGAGTGCCCTTTCCTGGTTAGATGCAACACATATCTACTCATCCCAGAAAGGAAATCCAAGAAAGACAAAAGTAATGAATGCACCAAAATCCTCCTTAAATCAATTTCTTTTTACTGGGTTAGGTAACAGGGGTATGGGCGAACGCTTAGTTACGTGTACCAGGATGACTCAAGAAGACAGTTTGCATCACTGAAGTCTGCCCGAATACGGGTGATAACTCACAAAAACTCCAACCTTGGAACTCTCTGTACAATTTGCAGGAAGTTCAGCATGTCCTAGAAATCTGTCTGTAGAACTGCTGATCAAAGCAGTCGTTACTGCTCCTGTAAAGTTAGGGCAGGGCTGTCTGCTCTCTTGTAAGTTTTCACTTTCTTGGACATATGACATTTGTTTATCTCTGGGGTCTCTTAGGCCTCTTCCTCTTTACTGGAGGACATGTTTCAGTTTGGAGGAAACTGCTGTACAATGGCCTGTCCCTGATTCCTGATGGAATATTGGGGGGCCCAGTCTTGTGAACTTCTTGTGTAGGTAGCCACTGCTGCCGTGAGTTCAAGTGTAATACCCTTGTCATGTCCAGGGTAGTTTCTTAAAGGCCTTGATCAAGTCAGTTTCTACTTTGTTGAGGAGCTGTGCTTGTATTGTACTTGTTGTGCTCTAAAAGAGGATAATGCGACAGTGCTGGATCGCTTCAGTGGTGAGCCTGACGCCCCTGGAAGAAGGAACTTCAATTTGGAAGTTTTTTTCTATTGGATTGGCCTATGGACATATCTCAGGAGGCATTTTCTTAAATGCTGGTTGAGGTGCGAGGACCCAGTCCATTGTTGGTGCTGCCACTCCTGGGTAGGTGGGCCTGAGTTGTCCAAGATTGCAGACTGAGCACAAGCTAGAGGAACAAAACGGAAATCCACACTCTTCCTTGGTCTGCTTCAGTTCCTGCCTCCAGGTTCCTGTCTTGAATTTCTGCCCTGACTTCCCTCAGTATTGGATTATTACCTGGGAGTTGTAAGCTGAAATAAACCCTTTCTTCTCCCCCCACCCCAAAATACTGTTAAATTATGTGTGGAAGAAACAGCTACAAAAGATCTGGAAAGAAATAACCATGAAGGCATAGAGAGACTCTACTCGTGCTCCGAAAGTGCCTGCCAGTCCCTTCATGGGACAATATGTGAAGCACTTGGACAGGACTAAACTCAAGCAATGGATTGGAAAACAGTGTTCATTTTTTAACTGAATAAACCTTCTTAGAGTATTCCATTAAAAAATGTTCTTGGGGGGTTGGATGGCACTGCTTATTTAATGTGCTCAGGATCCAGAGTTTTATCCCTAGCACTTAAAAAAATACATCAGCTGGGTGTGGTAGTGCACACCTGTAGTCCCAGCTACTAGTCCCAGCCTGTGCTATGCAGGGAAATCAAGGGCTAGCAACTTAGTGAGATCCCGTCTCAAGATAAAAGAAAGGGCTGGGGATGTGGCTAATTGGTAGAATGCTTGTCTCGCATGTTTGAGTCTCTGGGCTCAATCCCTAGCACAGTCACAAAAAAAGTAAAAGAATTCCTCGCTTTGATTAACTGACTAATCGCTGGTCCCAACTGTGCCAGATATGTGGGTTTCTACCTTATTCCCATTTCACGGGCCAGTAAACTGAGGTCCAGGAAAACTGAAGGGTAGAGCAGCATTCAAATCCAGCCAGTCTGGTGTGTTTTCCAGATTCTATCTCTCTGGGTCTCCCCAAATACCCATTTGCCTTCCAGTGCCCAGAAAATTCTGGGGAACCCTCCACCCAATCGTACCATCTACATCTCTGATTAGGGAGAGGCAGTTTTTCATGCCTTGCAGCCCAGATCCTTGAGTGACAGTCAGACTGCAGAAAAGCCACGGCTGCTCTCTAAGGAGCTTCTGACTCAATGTCTCCTGGGATGAAAACAGTCCGTTCTGTGAGGAGGGAAATGAGGAGGATGATCAAGGAAAATGGCTGGGCCCTCTGGCCTTCTGGAAAATCACTGAGCTGCAAAGGATTCCCCAGAGTCCTGCAGCATGGGCAGTGTGCAAAGTGGGGAAGGAGAGGCTGGTTGGGTGGAAGGGGTGTTGAGCCTCTGTTGAATGTATTTCCATTTGATCCTCACAGGAATCCTGTCAGGCAGATATTCCTCTCCACCCCCTGGGTCGGAGATGAGGAAACTGAGGCTTAGGGAGGTGATGGAACTTAGGCATGACCCACCCAGAAACCCACATCCTGGTCCCTTATTCACTATCTGTTCATGTGTGGTCTTAGATGGGTTCCCTCTTATCCTGGGCCTCAGTTTCCTCCCCTAACATGGGAACAGAGATGGCTGCCAGCTTTCAGAAGGCTCTAGATGCAGAAGATGTGTGAATCTCTTTGAAGGGTTTCCAGAGCCCAGCTGGAGACTGGCGTTACCTTTTTCTGTTGTCCTCAAAACCGACAACTTCAGAGCTCTGGAGAAGCCTCAAGGCCTTGTTGAGGAGGTCACGGGTGTAATCCTGGCACGATGGGACAGAGGAAAATCACCGGGTCCCCTCAGGCCTCCAAGGAGGGGAGACAGAAGGAGGGGAGCTGAATGGGGTGCTCGGGGAGGTGCTGTTTTTGGTGTCTGCTTAGCTGACGACTCTGTTAGCTGAGAAACACACACATACAAACTCTAGCCTCCTCTGGCTTAAAATAGAGCTGCTGAACCAAAGACGCCAAGCACAGTGCAGAGTCACCTGCCTGGCAGGGCCAGACAGCTCCCCCATGGCCCCAATTATACAGACCCTCAGTGGGCACATTTGACAAAGCATCTCAGCTAAGTGTCACAGGATCCTCACAATGGAGAGTGCCACCCTACAAGGCTCCCTGGCCCAATCTAGAGATAAGGAAAATGAGGTCCCCAGGGCCAGTGGGAGGTCGATATGGCCAGCAGCATCTTGCCTGACAAGAATAGTGCCTTGGGACGCAGCCCCAAGTACAAGTCTTGTCTCAGCCGTAAGCATGAGGACTGGGCAAGTTAGTGTATTCTTCTTCCTGGCCAAAGGAAGGACCCTATGGTGACATCTGGCACAATGTGCAGCACACACAGGGCTCCACAGTCTTTAGCTTTGCCTCTGCTTCTGGAAACAGAATTCCTGACAGTTGGAAAAGGGGAGGAGACACAGCTACCAGCTCAGGGGCACCTGGGAAGTGACACATGATTGTCTTTGTGTTTCCTGTGAGGAGCATTAGAATCCTGGTTTTCACATGGGGAAACTGAGGCACAGAACAGCAGAAGTGTTCTGTCTATGGACACCCAATAGAAAGTGGAGGAGCTGGAATTCAAACTCAGATCTCATGGACTCCAGCTGCATTCGTGACCAGCCTCCTGACCTCTAGTTCCCCTAAGACCAAGCTGTCCCCCGAACCGTGCTGTCCCTGTAAGCTCTTCTCAAGCTCTTCTTGAGCTGAAGATCCTGGTGTCCTGTTCCTACCTTGAGACTTCCACCCGAGTTTCTGACCCTTTGAGGCAGAGAAGAATCAGAACACCAAACTTGCTGATGCCCTTACTAAAAATAGAGTTGTGGGGCTGGAGAGATGGCTCCGCAGTTAAGAGCACTGACTGCTCTTGTAGAGGACCTGGGTTTGGTTCCCAGCACCCACAGGGTGGCTAATAACTGTCCATAACTCCAGTTCCAGGGGATCCAATGCCCTCTTCTGACCTCCATGGGCATTGCATGACATGGATGCACTTACGCACATGCAGGCAATACACACACACATAAAATAAAAATAATAAAATATATTTTAACAATAAAAATAGAGTTGGGACAATTGTGTTAGCACTCTGTTTCTGGGCCACTCAGCTGGAGATGAAGGGGTGCAAGTCCCTCTCTACAGGCACTGAGCCCCGACGATACCTCAGAACTGAAGGCCCACTGGCCAGGGTCCATCCACTGTGATATTAGTAACAGTGGCTAATGCTCCTTGCAGCCCTAAGACCAGGTGGGTGCTGCTCTTGGGGTTTCATGAACCCTCAAGGCCACCCTATTGTTACCCTGTGGCAGCTGTCACCAATCATCACAAACATGGAGGCTTACCCCCTGGCCCATCCCCAGTATTACCTTCTGGGGCCGAGGAGAGTCAGAGCTCAGTCAGTAAACTGCTTATTGCACACACAGGAGGACCTGAGTTAGATCCCCAGCATCCATGTAAGAAGTCAGGTATAAGGTGGATGGCTTCTGCAAAATAGCATCTGGGAATGACCACTGACCTCTACATATATGTACAAATGTACATGCACACCCCCACATACATGCAACTGCATACATACACATCCCTCTCGCCCCTGAAAAACAGAATCTTCTGGTTCTGTCACATGGGCTTCCCTGGACCAGAATCAAGGTGTTCGTGTGCCCATGTTCCTTCCTAGAGGCTAAGCAGAAACCTGTCTTCCCTTTTCTAGATTCTGAGCCTGAAGCTAGGTTGCCTTGCTTTTACCTCGAACCTGAATTTACCAGTAACTCTACTTCCATGTATCGGGGGACACAAGCTTCAGTGACAGGTTGACCCCCAAATAACAGAATTTGTTGTTTAATTTATTTCTAGTTTCTGTGTATGAATGTTTTACATGCATGTATGATGTAAGTGCACCCATGTCATGCAATGCCCAAGGAGTCCATAAGAGGGCATCGAATCTTCTGGAACTAGGGATTTGTTTGCTAGCTGCCATGTGGGTGCTGAGAACCAAACCCCGGTCCTCTGCAAGAGCAACCAGTTCTCTTCACCACTGAGCCATCTCTCCAGTCCTCCAAATCTCAGAACAGGTGTTTTCCTGGTGGAAAGCAGCTTTGCTATGTCCCTGTCTAGGGCTCTGCATTCAGCCTACAGGTGGGGAAAGGTAGGGAGGGGAATGGGCCAGGGCTTTGGAAGCCAGACACGGGAGTAACACACTCACTTTTGCTATTCTCCACTGGCTATAGTTTGGACACCAGATGATGCCTAGATGCCAGGGAGACTGGGTGATGTAGCCAGCTGTGGGTCTGGCATTTCCTCTCCATCCACTTCTCTCCATCCTAGGCCAACCTCCTTAGCACACATTTGGGTGATATCACCCTTCTGAGTGGTCACCACACTCTGTCACCTTTCCTTTCCCATGGCAGCCCCATGCATTTTATGTTTTGAGGGCTGGTGGTGAGATACAGTCTCACATAGCCCAGTCTGGGTCGAACTTCTAATCCACCTGCCTCTATCTCCCAGATGCTGAGATTACAGATGTGGACCACTATGCTTGACACTCTTTTTTTTTTTAACCAAATTATCATAGTTGTGCGCATTTCTGCTTACAGCTTTTCCATGGCTTTCAATTATCTTGAAGTTAAGCCCATGTTAGACCCTGTGGAAAGTCACCTCCCTATCTTCCTTCTGTCCCCCACTCCACCCTGCACCCCAATTCTTTTGGCTCCAGCCACACTGGCTTCCCTGCTGTTACCTGATGCCAAGCCAGCTCCCTTCTGCTTTGGCGCAGAAACTTACATTTGCTGCCTGAATTTCCTCTCCCTGGTCATGCCTGGATGACTTGGCAACCACCTGCCCACAGCACCATTTTCCTTCTTTATCTCACCTGTCTTCTTTACCTTTGTGTTCATTGGTCATCCGTCCTGGTTTACTAGCAGATCTGCTCCCACCTGAAATCGTTGGCACCAGGGTCGCTTGGTAAATATCTGCTGGATGACCAACTGGAGGAAGGAATGGGTGACTTGCCCAAGGTCGCAGGGCGAGTGAGGGGTGGAAGCGGGCCCTCTGCACCCCTGGGCGGGGCGTCTGTTCCAGATGTCGGGTTGGCAGCTACATTGGCCCGGGGACGCGAGGGCGGGAGAGCGCAGGCGCGGCGGGGCGCGGAAGGGAGCTGCAGGGAAGCGGCGGGGCGCAGCCGTCGGGGCGCACGGAGCCGGAGGACTGCGCGATGAGGAAGCAGAGCGCGCGCACGGCCGCGCTCATCCTGTGCATCCTGTCCTACCTGCTGGTGGGCGCCGCGGTCTTCGATGCCCTGGAGTCGGAGGCGGAGCGGGGCCGCCAGCGGCTGCTGGCCCAGAAGCGCGGCGAGTTCCGCAGGAAGTACGGTTTCTCCGCCGACGACTACAGGGAGCTGGAGCGCCTGGCGCTGCAGGCCGAACCGCACCGCTCCGGCCGCCAGTGGGAGTTCGCCGGCTCCTTCTACTTCGCCATCACCGTCATCACCACCATCGGTGAGCCTCCAGGAGCCTCCCCACTGCCTCGCGCGGTGCCGATGCGCCCGGGTGCCGTCCCATCTCCACCCTGGCGCAGCCCAGTGACTTTGGACGGGTCATTTCAGCTCACTGAGGCTCATTTGGGGACAGTCAGTTCACTCGTGCAGGGCGGCAGGGGTCAGTAAGGGTTTGCCAAGGGGCTGGCACGCGGGTGGTTAGAGAGCGCCTCAGGGGCTCAGGGACAGGTGAAGTGGGTCTGGAAGACTAAGTGGCCAGAGGGGCTTCCTTGTCCCCTCACATCAGCTGTGTAACTTCAGATAAATGGCTAAACTTCTCTGAGCCACAGTCTAAACTAGGAGTCAAATAGACCCTGCAGAGGGGAAGGGGGGAGGATGTCGTCTGTGGTGGAGATTGTTATTAAGGAGATAATGCATGCAGATAGTTTTAGCACAGAGCCTGACCCATAGAAAACACTATGAAAATAAGATGGCTTTCTGCATTATAATAACTATTCTGTTAACTCTGAGAACAGAGACCTCATCTGTCTTATCACTGCTGTGTGGGTGCCTAGGGCATAAAAGAGCTCAATAACTTGATAAAGGAATGACCGGTTGTCAAACCTTTGCACCTCACCCTCAGGGATCTGAGGAGCTCCTCTGTAACAGCTGGACCCCATCTGTTGCCATGACTACATCTGGCCAATACCTGCTAGTCTAAGTCTGGGGAGCCCACAAAGGAGAGGAGCAGGCTCTGCAGGCTCCAGCTGTGGCTGCCCAGGGGTCCTGTGGCTGTAGATCAGTAGTCCAAAAGCCCATACCTTGGAGAAAGTTCCTGCAAGATGCTCCTGCATAGGAGCTGTGGGTTTAGTGGGTGGAGTTCAGCCACCCAAAGGCTGAGTTCTGGGTACCTCCTGCCATCTGCCTTCTCAAGCAAGAGACTGTGCCCCTCTGAGACCTGGTTTTATCAAGGCAAAAGGCAACTGCTCTACCTTACTGGGTGATGGCCAGGTTTAAAGTGAGGTCATGTGTGTAAAAAGCTTGGCATGGTATCAGGCTATGCAGGCACCATTTGTTAGTGATAATAATTGGTTATTTGCTAACTATAACCCCAGCTCCTGTACAACACTTTTGCCCTTTCCTATCGACAGCGCCCCCAGACCCTCTCTTTTCCTGTGTCTACAGAGGTGGTACCCTATCTACAGCCTCTGCCCTGTCTCCTGTTCTCTGGAGGTCTACCAGCCAGGTCTGGCCTCCTCCCTCCCTGTACCTCTCTGACCCACATATGAAGCTGGGGAAAGAAACAACAACAAAGCCAGCAGAAACTAGAGCTGTTTTGACTTTTCTGGCCACTTGGGGTGCCACCACACTATCTGCTTTAAAAAGCCTTGAAGGAAGCCTGGCCCCAGGCGTCTAGAAGCTCAAACTCTGCTTGGGCAGAACAAAGGCACAGAGAAGCATGGGGTTAATAGCTCAGTCCCTGGGATCTTGGCACAGCTTCCTCTCTCTAAGCCTGGTTTATCTGTAAAATGGGTTAACAGTGTCATCACATACAGTCACCAGAGGCTAAATGAGAGCATCACTGTAGAGTACTTAGTATGTTTAGTTATTCCTTTTCAGTATGCTCTGCCCAAGTCTGGCATAGCCCAAGGAAAGCCACACTTCCTGGCTTCTTATTCCTAAAGAACCCGTCTTACTCAAGTTTCTTCCCCAATTTGGTTTGAATCAATTATCTTTCTGGGTGATTCCAGATATATTAGAGTTGGTCACCAGGGTACCTGCCTTCAAGGAGCTCGAAGTCTGCTGTTAGGCAGAGTCCCTCTTCCTGTAACAGAGAAAGACAAACCCTCAGGACCACGCAGTGCCAATGTGGAAGGGCAACCATAGGTCTTTAAAATATTTTATTATGTTTATTTCATGTGTATGAGTGTATTGCCTGCATGTGTATAAGTGCACCTGAGTCATGCAATGCCTGAGGAGGTCAGAGGAGGGCGTTAGATTCCCTGGAACAGGAATTATGGATGGTTGTGAGCTACCTTGTGGGTGCTGGGAATCAAACCTAGGTCCTTTGCAAGAGCAGCCAGTGCTCTTAACTGCTGAGCCATCTCTCCAGCCCAACCATAGGTCTTTACATTGCATACATTGTGTTGATATATTTTTGAATATTACATATGCTCACAGTGCATACTTCACAAGCTTCAAAAGGCTACAGAATGAAAAGGAAATCTCCCTCCTGTCCTTTCTTTCTGGAAGATCTTTTTTTATTAGTGTACATTAGTTGTACAGAATAAAGGGTTTCACTGTGACATTGCCATATATATGTGTCAGGTACTCTGATCATGGACCATCATCATAGTCCTCCCTTCCCCATACCCTCTTCCTCTTCCCAAATAATCCCCCTTCTACTTTTCCAGTCTTTAAAAAAAATCTAGAGTCCACATACAAAAGGAAACATGTGATCTTTGTGTTTCAGAGTCTCTGCCTTGCTCTTACCCACAAATCTCTCTCCCTGATTCACCTGTTTCTTGGTTGCCCTTCCAGAGAGAGTCTCTGTCTATGTCCTTTAAACACTATACACATTTTATATAATATTCATGATTCTGGCTGTTTTTTGCTTCATGTAATATATATATATATATATGTATGTATGTATATGGAGAGAGAGAGAGACAGAGACAGAGACAGAGACAGAGAGAGAGAGAATCAGGGCCTCAAGTAGCCCAGACTTGTGTTGAGCTCACTATGTAGCTGAGGATGATACAGAGCTTTGGATCCTCCTGCCTCAGCCTCCTAAGTGCTGGGGAATTACAGGTGTATGCGACCATGTTCATTTTTTTTTCTGGCCAAGTCCACGTGAATGAGCCCAGCTCATTCGGAGTTAAGCCCCATGTTCATTTTTTATGTGATGCTAGGAATGGAATCAGGACTTCAGGGATGCTAGCCAAGGACTCTACCAAATGAGCTACACCCAAGCCCCTGACTTAGTATATCTTCATGGTGTTTTTATATAAATCCTGAAGATCCATGCCACTTTCTTCCAATATAGCAGGCCTTCTTAACTTGGAACTGCTGACATATTGGCCTGATAATTCTGTGTTGTGGGGGCTGTCCTGTGCACTGTGAAATAGTGATGGCATCCCCAGCCTCTACCCTCTGGTGCCAGGAGCACACAGCCACCCCATTCCCAATCCCCAGTTGAGACAACCAAAAGTGTCCCTAGGTCCTGCCAGATGTCTGTGTGGTGATAAGACCATGTGGTCTGAGAGCCTCTGTGATCTCAGAGGTGCCATGATGGATTTCACCAGAACTGTATTGATCAGCATGTGGTTGTTTCTAACTTTTGCTGTGACCATGGTGACAGCCCATGTGTGTACAACATTTTACACATCTTTGCATACTGAAGGACTGACAGTGTGGAACTGCACAGGTCAAGGGCATCACGTTTTATCTTTGGGCAGACAGGATCAACCTGTGGGAGGAGGCACATTCTCTTTGGGAGATAGATCTGCCTTGCTTCTCCCCTGTTATGGGCTCATTAAAGCTATTGTTACTTTTTCCAGAAAAAGACACATCCACCCATTTGACGGTGACCTAGGGTTCAAGGATGACCACTCATATCTAGCTCCCTAAAACAGCTGAGGGAACCAGTAAAGGCACACCCAGATCCAGGGGGAAGTTCAGTGAGGGTCTACAAAAAGGCAGAAGGTGAGGAGGGCTTTGAAGGGAGCAGGGGATTAGGGAGGGGAGACAAGCCAGTCCCAAGGAGGAGCAAAACACAAAAGGAGTGATCTTCTGGTAGAAGAAGGGGGTGAACCTAGAGCATGGGGATGTAAAAGGAGTGAGGCTGGGGAGTGGGGAGAGAAGGAGTTGGGCTGTGTGTGAGAACTGGGATTTAACTGTGTTGGTACTAGGATGCCAGGGAAGATTTGTGTCTCCCTTCCCTCCCCCATCAAAGCATAACTAACTAAAACTCAACGTTTTTTTTCGGTGTATACTGTAGGCTCTGACAGAGAACCTCTCAGTTATCTGCAGATCAAGTCACAGAACCTTTCCCTTACCTCCCCAATTTTTCTGCCCCTTTTTAAGTAGTCCTCTAACCCCAAGGACAGGCGACCTCAAAGCTCTTCTGCCACCCAACTGAGGTTTCCAGAATGCCCTGTAGCCATCGGACTATGCAGCCTGCGCTTGGGGTGGGGCTTGCACCAACCATCCTTAGCTATTTCAGGAAACAGAAGATCGGTCCTTGCATTGCCGAACAGAATTCTGTCATTCAGAAGTATCACGGGTCCTTTATTCGTTCCAGGGTGGAGGAATGTTTGCAATCAGGGCGACTGTGAATAAACTACGCAGGGTTCAAAGCCGACGAAAGACCCAGACAGGCCGGACTGGGGCGGGAGCCTATTAGGCGGAGCTGGGCTTCCAGCATCTTCTCTCTCTCTCTCTCCCCGCACAGGGTACGGCCACGCCGCACCGGGCACGGACTCAGGCAAGGTCTTCTGCATGTTCTACGCGCTCCTGGGCATCCCCCTGACGCTGGTCACCTTCCAAAGCCTGGGCGAGCGTCTGAACGCGCTGGTGCGGAGCCTCCTGCTGGCGGCGCAGCGCTGCCTGGGCTTGAGGCGGCCGCGCGTGTCCACCGAGAACCTGGTGGTGGCCGGGCTGCTGGTGTGCGCCGCCACCCTGGCCCTCGGGGCCGTGGCCTTCGCGCACTTCGAGGGCTGGACCTTCTTCCACGCCTATTACTATTGCTTCATCACCCTCACCACCATCGGCTTCGGCGACTTCGTGGCGCTGCAGAGCGACGAGGCGCTGCAGAGGAAGCCGCCCTACGTGGCTTTCAGCTTCCTCTACATCCTGGTGGGGCTCACGGTCATCGGCGCCTTCCTCAACCTCGTGGTCCTGCGCTTCCTCGCCACCAGAGCCGAGGCCCCGGAGCGCAATGCCCGCCGTGCCAGCCCCCTCCTCTGCCGCTTCCCGTTGGACCATTGCAGCCCTGCAGCTCCCCGGAGCTCCCCCTGTGTCTCCCACCGCGTCCATCAGCTGGAGACCTGGGCCCATGACAACCCAGGCTTCTCGCCTCCCTTGAGCCCGGCAGTGGTGCGCCCCTATCGCAGCAGCCCGGACAGACCCCGGGCTCGGAGGAAGTCCATCTGACAGCCCTCTTCCACCCCAGGTCACATGTCTATCAACAAATGTGTCCCTGGACTTGGAGAGGAAGAGAGGCTTCGAAGCGTCTCAGTATCTTTTGTGGATCGTTCCAATCCCCTCTAGAAGTATATGGAATGCTGCATCAAATGAAGAAGTCATTCTACATTCAGCCTGGAGGTGGAAACTCTTTAGTCCAAATGTGTAGGAACATGTGGCCATGTCCTAACTGACCCTTCAAAGGAGGGCAAATGCCTACATTTCTGTTGTAAAGAGGATTCAAAGTGCCTTGCAGGGGAAACCTACAACTTTCAACACTAGAATTCTAGTACCGAGGCTGGGTGCTTACACTAAAAGTGTGGAGACAAAGATGGACGGAGCACAACCATCTATATAGTGGATAATCCCTGCCCCATGTAAATGCCTTTGCATCCTCTTTGTCACACATGAAGAGTGGAATTCGCCCATGTGTGGATGTTTGCCCCCCTGGAAAGCACGAGTCTTGTCCCAGGCCAGCCCCTCTTCTGAATGAAGGGGACCTTCTCCACAGCCTCCATATCACCAGGACTACCCAGAGGCAGCTAGCTCAGTGCTGTGGGATAATTCATTCTGGGTCCCACTAATCACCAGCAACGTGACTTTGGGGTTCTTATTACCTCTCTAGGTCTCCACTTCTCCAGCAAAACAGGGTTCATTCCAGATCCTGCTTCCTTGTGAGCACCTGTGGCACAGCTTTCTGAGACAGGCCCCTGCCCTATAAAGGGGTGTTAACAAAGCCCATGGTGGGGCATCCTGACATCCTATAGTATCTCACCCCTTAAAACACCAGCATCTCTTATCTTGCCAGACAAAAATGAACACAAAGCAAGAGCAAAACCAGGGGGAATAGAAAAGCCAAAAACTTTAATTTCCAACATGAGCTACGTGGTCATGAACACAATGCAATGTGACCCGCTCCAACCTATTGGCCCCAAAACCCTCCCTCCCCAAAGGCCCAGGCTGTTCCTGCTCCCCAAGAGGGCACAGGGAAAGGTGGGTGGATGGAAAGAGGCCCCCAGCCTGGAGACCCTGGGGGTCCCACTTTCGCACTGCCCTGTAGGAGGGCATAAGGAGCTTAGAGGTAACGCCTATGTCTGCTTCCAGCCACTACTCAGTCCTTCACAGTTTCTCTGGTTGAAATGGGCAGCAGGAGCCCCACACTCAGGACTCTCCATATAAGCTTATAGACACACTCTGTATCTTCCGAGCTCTTGTTCTGCAGACACAGGCCCTCCTGGAGGGCAGAGGGAGCTGTTACAGGGGACAGGAAAGGAGTCCAAGTCCCTGGGCCTGACATAGCACTGTTGCTCAATAAATAAATGCAGGTGACCTTGCCTGATGCAACAGCTCTGCCTTGGGAGAAAGTGTGGTGCCATGCTAGTTCTGAACCCCAAAGCACCCAGAAGCTCCTGGCTTAAGGAAACCAATGGTGAATCACTTGTAAACAACCTATTTCCTCAACTGTCTGAGCTCCTGGGCTAAAGAGCCAATGGGCTGTGGACTGTTCAAGAATGAGCTGGTCCTAGCTCCGCCACTGTCACAGCCAGTACTTCAGCAAGCACCTTCCTTTCTCAGGACATCCACCTCTCCCTCTTAAAAACGGACTGAAGACACAAGCTTCCTTCCACACAGTACTCAGACTTGAGTGACTTGTAAAGGTCAGAGGGTGTAGTCTGGGTAAAAGCACTGTGAAAGTGTGGGAAGTGCTATAGGAAAGCGGTGCTGTTACTTCTAAAGGCATACAGGAGACTTCCCTGAACCCCCGCTCTGCAAATTCAGACTGGAGCTTGTTTCTCACCCTCCTCCAGCTCGACCTGGAGAGGTGATGACCTAGATCAACTCTTACAGCCATGATCACCTGGAGAGACTCCCAGGAGATGCCAGTCTACCTGGTACTCCTAGTCTCCTAATTCCAGTACAGAAAAAGACACTGGTCCAGTAGACAGAGCCAAGCAGGCTGTGCCACTGAAAGGCCAGAAGTGTTGATAGTGGGGGCCTGCCCCTGAGCAGTGGTCTCTCCTGCTGCAGGAAGGAAACACAATGAAGCTCCTAGCTCTGACTCCCAAAGTATACTTGCTGAGAGACTTTGGACAAATCATTTCCTGCTCTGGGTCTCAGTTTTCTGACCTCTCAGATGGGCTACAACTTGTCCTCCCATGTTTTGGGGTGACTAGGAGGCTCCAGAGAGGGAGTAGAAAAGATGGAAGTGGTAGCTCCTCTTCATCCCACCCTGGCTCCAGCTCAGTGGGATGTGGGGACACCCAGGTGGAGGTGCCATAGGGCACACCAGTGACCCAAGGATGGCTCTCCCTAGGCAGAGCTGGGTCTCCTCTTTGCAAAATGCAAATGGACAAAAGGTCCACAGGCCCTTCCCCTCAGAGTGAAGAGGCATTCTGGGTAAGGAAAGTGTTCTGAGAAGGCCCCTTCCAAGGCAGCCCTGTACATGACCTCTGTCCAGAGACAAAGTAAGAACCAGCCCTAGAGACCTAGCCCCAGAAACACCCCCAACTCCACCCTCTCTGCTCCTCTCCAGGTGGTGGAGTCTGAGTTGGCAAAGGGTCAGACAGCAGTGGGGTACAGGCTGGATTTGGCAGTCCCCAAAGCTCATGATGAAAAGTCACTCTCCCTCCCCAAGCCCCTGTCTAGTCCCTAGGTGAGAACAGACATAGTTCCCACACACGATGATCACAGCTCCCTTGGAAGAAGGGTACTTGCTCACAATGATACAAAGAAATGGGGCTCCAGCCCCCACACCACCCCTCCAGGAGGTGAGATCCCACAGAATAAACCAGAAAAACCACTGAGGGGGCCTGGCTGACCACGAGGGTGTTGTTATTGCTTTGGAGTTGGTTCACCTGTTCTCCTCCCTCCCCCAACCCCCTCTGGCTGAGCCCTCTCATCTGGCTGTGACAGCCAGGCTTTGCCCCACCCTGAACAACCACAGTAGTGACAGCTGGAGAGAGAAGGCACTCTCCTGACTCAAAATATTCCAAACGGTGAGTAGTAAACCAAGAGCAGAAATCACACTGGTTAAAAATGGAGTCAGGGCGCTGACTGTGGGCCTCAGATGGGAGCCCATCCTGAGCCCTGCTCCCCTGCCCTTGGGTTCTGCCCCTCCACAGTCTCGAGACACTCTAAAGACAAACTGGCTAAGAGGGACCATGTATAGCCCCTAACCTGTACAGCGTCAGCAGCTCCAGGTGGAGGTGACAGAACTCGACCAGAAATGTAAAGGTCACTCAGGGCTTGGCAGGTTGGGTGTGGGGAGAATTTCCAAGTGGAACCCTGGTGGAACCAGGAAAAGGGTGGGACCCAACAGAGCCCTGGCATCCTCAGTGGAAAAACGGCACCCTCTAGTAAGACCAAGTCCCTCCACAAGGCTTAGAATCCTCAGGAGTGCCTCATAAGGAAAATCAGTGCCGAAGACAGTACATTAGAACACTAGTATAATGAATGGGCAGCTAGGGTTACAACCCTACGGGGAAGAAGGAAGGAAGGAGGCAGGGCAGGGGAGGGCTAGCCTCTGGCGAGCCAGGCAGCCCATCCAGCCCAGTCAGAGAAGAGAGACTGTAACCTCCTGGAATGTACTGCGGTCTCCTCTCTACTACCAGCCTAGGACTCGGAAAAGACTACATCTGAGCTAAGAGCAGGCCTCAGGGCATGAACACTACGTACCCAGCTAACCTGGACTACACCCTACACAGCAGGGACTAAGTGAAGAGGAATGGCAGGCTGCTGGGTGCCTCCCAGGAGAGCTGGTAGAAATGTGCTTCTATAGAGGGGCCAGCCTGTGTCCTCCCTCGCATGCAAAAGGGCTCCTGCAGGCCCCAGAGAGGGCCGCAGGAAGGCAGCTACCCAGGCCTCACCAGAGCCTTGGATTCTTCCAGACACAGCTCTGTACTCCTCCCCTCCCACACACATCTCTTCTTGAGCCAAGGTGATGAGGCCCTGGCAGTGGGTTCTGCCCTTAGTACAGGATGGTTTATTTAAAAATACTAAAATAGTGGGGGGCTCTAATGCCTCCCCAAGACCCTAGCCCGGAGGCAGAGGGATAAGATGACCTTAGATCTCAACCAACAAGGAGGGGTCTCCTGTTTGGGAAACCCTTCCCTTGGCACCACCAGACCCAATCCCAGCTTTTCTCAACACTCCCCTTCCAGGATCCCCCACATGCCAAAGTTGCTTCTGGCCATGGAGTTCTGGAAACTCAAGGTCCCCACAGTCTTGCACATGACAGATGGCAATGTCCTTTCCAGTCCACCAAGAGTTCCAGACCAGCTTGTTGCAATTCCATGGAGCAGAGCCCTCTGGGGATCTGTGCCAGGCCTCAGGCACCTCCTACTTTTCCTGCTGGCCCCCAACTTCTAGAGCTACCAGCAGAGGGGCAGGCAGGAGGGGATGGACAGATGGACTCGGACAGGCTTCGGCAAAGCTCCTTCCACGGGCAGGCAGAGGGAGACCCGAGCTCCCCTTCAAGTGGGGAGCTCTAGGCCCCCAGGAGCTGGCTCCGGATCCTTGCAAAGCTGCCCCGTCGGTTCTGGGGCAGGAGTAGCTGCCTGAACCCGGTGCCGCAGGAAAGACACTTGCTGGTAATTGGCACCATGGAGATGGCCGGCTGGGTTCTGGACTTGGCTCTAGGCAGCAAGCTTCCGAGGAGGCAAAGGGGGCAGGGAGGGCGGTGTTGGGGCAGGAGAGTGGTCTGCTCTGCCACCTCAGTCCTTCTCCAATCGCAGCCTCGTCCACCATGTCAAGACCAGCCAAGTCAAAAGTGCAGCCAACCCATTGGGAGAGGAAAGGTCTCAGGGGTTAGGAGGTGAAGAAGGGGTGAGGAGGGGCCCAAGGGGGGCAGGTCTCCCCATTCTGCTTCCCCACCATGGGGGAAAACCCCATCCTCCTCTTCAATGCACCCCTGGGCTTGGGGTCCCAGGTCGGGGCTGGGTGGTCTCCAGGCCATCTCGGGGAGCCCCTCTCCTCCCCGGCACTAAGATCGCTCTCCACAGGGCCCCACGGTGCTCTCAAGAGACAACTGGGATGCCTGCCTGAGCAGGGGACCTGTGGCTGGGTCCACCATCGAGGAGGTGGGGAAGAGCTTGTACCAGCCCACAGCCAGGGTGGTCAAGTCCAACTCCTCCAGCAGCACGCGGGCCACACCCATGAACTGCTTCCGCTCCATCCGCCCGTAGTTTCCCCACACGATCACCTGGAGGTGGGGGCAAGAAATATGGAGGTTCAAGTCCTGCAACTGGGAGTTGGTAGAATACTTGCTCAGTACGCACAAAAGCCCTGGGTTCAGTTCTAAGCACTGCATAAGATTGGGTGTGGTGGTGCATACTTATAATCCCAACACTCAGGAGCTGGAGGCAGGAGGATCAGAAGTTTAAGGCCATCCTTAGCTACACAGCAAGTCTGTGGTCAGCCCAGCTGACATAAGACCATGTCTCAAAAATAAAAAAATGCTTCTTACAAAGTGCTGGGTATTTGTTCAATCACACCCTTAGTTGTAAGCAATGGAAACCGATGCAACTGACAAACAGCAAAACAACAGATCAATAAAACAATAAAAACCAGCCATTGCTGCTGACAGGCCCTGAGCCAGAAACTGGGGTCTTCCAGGCCAATGCATCCATGTCCTATGGAGTCTACCTTTAAAAAAAAAAAAGATTTATCTTTATTTGTGTCTGTGCCTCTTAGTGTACACCTTGGGTCCCTGTAGAGACCAAAAGAGGGTTTCAGATCCTGTGGAACTGGAATTACAGGCAGTTGTGAGCCGCTTGACATACATGCTTGGAACCAAACTCAAGTCCTCCAGAAAAACAGCAAGTACTCTTAACACTGAGCCACCACTCCAGGCAGTCCTTACATTTTTACATTATTATTGTTGTTGTTGTTGTTGAGACAGGGTCTCCCTGTAGCCCCAGCTGGCTGGCCTGGAACTTGCTATGTAGATGAGACTGGCCTTGATCTCACAGAGATCTGCATGCCTCTGCCTCCAGAGTCCTGGGATTAAAGACATGTGCCACCATGCCTGGAAATATTTCTTTTATTAAGATGTGTATGTACATGCATGCACAGTCATGTTCATGACACGTCATGCATATGGAGGTCAGAGGACAGCTTTCAGAAGTTGGTTCTCTCCTGCCCCCATGTTCCAGGGATCTAACTCAAGTTGCCAGGCATGGCAGTAAGTGCCTTTACCCGCTAAGACATCTCACTGGTCCCTGCTTGTTCTTGACAGTCTCCTAACCTTGCTGAGCCTCAGTGTTAATGCTTGTGAGTGGAATGATCCCTGCTCAACTTACTGTAAAGGCCATGATCAAAAGAGAGAGTGAGAACGCTGTAAAGCTCACTGTTAGGTTGTATGTTGCTCTACAGCACATGAGTCACAGCTAAACAAGGGGTCTTGTTGTTTAGGGTCTAAACTGGTTCAACCCTCCCCACGGTCCTATACAAGCACCCCGAGCTATCCAAACTGAGGTTCAGGGAAGTGAAGTAATTTGTCTGAAGTTGTTCAACTCAGTCCTCAGTGCATCTCAGCAAGTTGACCAGAAGCCACTTCCTGGTAAGAGGATGGATTCATTCTCACTGTTGTATGAGCCTCACTGGGTCTCTACAGCTGACTTGTTGAAGTGCTATGCTCCAG
Source organism: Nannospalax galili (assembly GCF_000622305.1). Taxonomy (NCBI): domain Eukaryota; kingdom Metazoa; phylum Chordata; class Mammalia; order Rodentia; family Spalacidae; genus Nannospalax; species Nannospalax galili. The sequence continues at coordinate 3,474,870 of NW_008353921.1, forward strand.
GATCTCTGAATGTGACTATATGGAGCCTGAACCTTTAACGGGGTCATCGAGCTAAATGAAGTCATTTGGGTGGTCCAAATCCAATCTTATGGGTGTTCGTGGAGGAGGAAGAACTCGGACACCCAGACACACTAGGGTGTCACTCATAGATTTGTCTTGCCATGACATTTGCCAGAGCACCCAGTAGCAAGGATTCCACCTTGTCCTTCTGCTTCCTAATCCTCTTCACAATCCAGACCAGGTCAGAATGCTTGAACCTTCCTCTAATGAGCCAGGCATGGCCAGGGATCGTTTTCTGGCTGTTTCTAATAGTATTTGAACATTTCTCAGCTAGCAGCAGTTTCCAAACATTTTTTTTATAATGACAGCAAGAAATCAATCCACTGCTCAGTGTACACATGGAAGAAGTAAGTGAGGGCTGTGCAGGCGCAGTTCTCCGCAAAAAAGGGAGGGA
>NW_008353921.1:3475343-3525824 GCF_000622305.1 Nannospalax galili
GGGAGGGAGGAGAGAAAGAAGACAGGAAAAAGAAGTGAAGCAAGTGACCACCAAATTCTATTTCCTTACTAGGAGTGGTAAAGATCTTTCCTATCCCATTCCACACACACACACCCCACCCCCATGCTTGGGATGGAACCCAGAGCCTTGGGCATGTTAGGCAAGTGTACTACCTTGAGTCTTCAATTTTCAAAAAGTTGTTTGTTGAGACCTAGTAAAATTCACTTCACATCTCACTAATGGGTCTTAACCCACTACAAACCTTTGCCTTAGAGAGGACCTGGGCTTCCCAGTTTTGGAAAGGTCCCCCTGTCCTAGCAACTTGGAACATTCTAGTCTGAACATCATCATGGATGCAAGGCCTGAGGAGTACGCAGAGGTGCCCAAGGGACAGGCAGCTAAGAAGGTAAGCACAGGGCTCCTGGGGGGCATTTGTCTTGCCTGCCACACAGTGGGTAGCTCTTCAGCACTAGGATCCCCTAAATGACTGAAAACAAAACTCTCTCTGGCCTATCATCCCTGTGACCCAGGCCAAGTCCCTGGCTCCAGAGTTGGTGATAATGGTGATGATGATGTTAGTGATGATGATGGTGGTGGTGGTGATGGTGGTGATGATGGTGGTGGTGGTGATGGTGGTGATGATGATGGCAGCCATCTGGACAGCACTTACTACCAACCAGCCTTGGGAGTGCTCTTCCTACACCCCCCACTACCATACTAATGATATCAAGTAGGTGCCATCAGCACCCCACTGTCCAGATGAAGCAGCCAAAGTTCAAGAGAGATCAAGCTCACAGTGGCACAGGAAGTTGTGGGGTACAAGTTAGCCTCAGTACTTCTCCACAGTGAGGCTCTTGAGATACCCTGCTCCCAAACACACACACACACACACACACACACACACACACACACGGCCCCTCACCTGCAGGACTTTGCCCTGAGGACTCTCGGGAAACAGCAGCACCTGGTTGTACAGTGGGTCCAGTGACTTGCGGGCCACTTTGGTTTTCTTCTTGGCAATGCAGACCCCATTCTCCAGCAGGTAGGCCTTGATGTAGGCCGCTGGGGATTCAGGGCAGAAGGCAGGGTTTTAAGCTGGTACCTCAAATGGTGGACAATAGGAGCAACAGGGGATGGGGCAAGCACCCACTGCTGGGAACAGAACTCCCAGGGGTATAGGGAAGGGCCACAGGGCAAGTGAGGGTAGGGTGGGTAGATGTGCAGCCATAGCTGGGTGGTTCTGCTTCCCCTCTGGTGTCCTGCCTGCCTCCCTTCCCTTGCTCAGTTTCCTCCTTCAGTCCACGACTCCCCGACTCTGCCTGCCTTACACATGTATCTGCTGACCTCTCCACAAATGCTTGGAGCTCTACTAGGAACACAGGTATCATGATTAACAAGAAGGTGCCCCATCTCCTAAAGTTCTCCTCACACCTGGCAGCGTCTTAGAGCCTGGTTTGGCAGTCAGTCCCCGAGCCTGGATGATGTCCACTTCCAGTTGACCATTCCGCTCCTGCAAGCCGATTTCCACGTCCCCTGCAACAGATGAGGCTGGGAAGTGGCTCAGAAGCTCCACGGGACTTGTTCCCCCTCTACATCCTGATCCCAGGAGCAGATCAAGTCCTATAATTACAACTTGGGCACTGCACGGGTAGGTACTGTAAAGGGCTTGACTATGTGGCCCAGGCTCCAGGACAGGTACTCAGAGCATGCAGCCATCAGGCGGAGGGTAAAGACTGAAGGACACAGGACTCTGGACACTTACCCATGGGCGTGGTGGCCAAAGTCTGGCGGCCCACAAACTGGGCTGGCCCCATGCTTCCAAGGAAGTCACTGAACTGGGCATCTGAGGCCAGGCAAACTCCTCCATAGTTAAGGCTGCAAGAAGAAAAAGATGAGACACCACGAATGTTCCTTGGGGGCTAATGCACAGGCCCAGAATGTTCTCATTTCATGATGATCCTGTCTATAACCACCACCAACCCCTCCCCCTTCTGAGTCTTAGGTTCCACTGCTATGGGTGGATATGCTGATCCAACCCATCAGGGTGGCTATAGGGATCATGGGAGATGGGGCTTGTCAGATGCTGGCTCATGTGGCTTACTCCCTGGATATTCCAAGTGTAGTCCAGAGACCAGCAGCATCAGCTTCATCTAGAGCTAATTAAAATCCCATCATGCCTGATGCCCCTGCCCAGATGTCACACCAGAATCATTGGTTTAATGGGAGACCCAGACAACTGATGCCCCACACAGCAGCTCCGGACTCTGATGGATGCTGTTGCTGCTGCTATGTAGCTTCCCTCTACCCATTCCCCCTTCCTTTGGTAACAAGACCTCACTTCTAATTTCATTTGGGGACCCTACCTCCTCACAGCTTCTGGACCAGCTCTGGGTTACCCTGTAGCTCCCTTCCCTTGGCCATGGCCTGGCTCCAAGACAGGCCTGTGGTCCAATTTAGTGAACAGAAATCTGGTATGGAAGCTTTGTGTATGAACCATATGGAGTGTGACATTCCCTTTTCCCATCAGACTTGGGCCTGAGACATAGACTTGGAGACTCTGGCAATGAAAACCCAGTGATGAAGTCATCCATCATCAGACTGGGGGTATTATTCTGGATCAAGCTTTGCCTGGTGCAAGTGATTTTATCTAAGTCAATAATAACCACTATTATTACTTTGGTTAAATCGGTTTTATTTAGTTTCTCTCACCACTTTACCTCTAACCTTCTCTTTCCTATCTCTAAACTGGAAATGGCACACTTTCCCATCTAGGATCTCTTGAAACATGGAGCAAGATGAAGCACTGGGTGTGTATCCCTATCAAGGTGTTTACAACCTGTCATCTTCTCACATGACCATAGGAGGTTGGCTTTAAAATTGTTTCCCGCCAGATGTGTTTCAGACTAGAAACACATCTGCCCAGCAAAAGGGAGACCCCTCTTGGAGCTGATGGATCTAGAGTTAGATGGCTGACCTGAGCCAGGTCACTCAGCAACTCTGGGAGTAAAAAGGAAAATCCCAGAGGACTGGACACCTGGTGGATGCTCTCACAAACAGCCTGCAGACAGACTCGACTACTATGGGGTTCTGACTGCTCAGGTCCTCCCTCTATTCTGTGAGGTACCACAGCTCAGCCCACAGATTCAGTTTCTGTGTAAGTTATCAGCAGAGCCAGCGGCATGCTCAGGACTCCACATTCATCATCATGGTTTCCTTTGCCCTCACCGTTCTCCTGCCTTAAGTAGCAAGATGTCTGATGCCTCCTCCTTCAGAGGATGGATGGCCCAGGAGGATATGCAGAGCCAGAGACTTGGCTTCTTGACTTTCAAATTGCAAATCTAAGAAATAGACTTAGAAGTATTGGTATAAAAACAAGATAGTCAAACAAACAAGTAAAAAACAAATAAAGTCCAGGCCTGGAGAAGAGATTTTGTGAGGAAGTGAGTGAGATGCTGGGCTGGGGACTCACTGGGCACATCTGTGGTCCCCAGATGAGCTGGTGGTGCTGAAGGATCACAGAAAACCTCAGAGAGGCTGGAGGTATCCAAAAGTAGGGAGTGTTCCCCACCACCCTTCTCAGAGGGTAGAGTTAAGGAAAGGGAACAATGCTTTGTAGATGGCTGCCTGAACATCTTCTGGGACATTCTGAGACCCCATGTCCCTCAATGCCACTCCAGATATGTAAGTTCCATATGCACCTGAGAAAAAGATTCATGAGGCTGATGGAAAGGAGCCGAAACCAGAGAAATGATGACCAATGGTCACCTGCCAGAAGACACTGTAATGACGGACGATGTCCAAGGACCACACACCCTTCCTCCACAGTCTCACTGGTACCGTGACAACAGTCAAACACTAGGGACACTAACCAGCACTGAGAACTGGAGACACAGGTATTACAGCCAGTATTCCCTTGATTTATTCTTTCATCGAATGTTCTTGAGACCATACTATGTGCCAGGCACTGTCTGGACACAGACTGCTTCAGGGAACAAGCCAGATATGGATTTTTGCTTTCAGGTGCTTACACTCTAGTGGAGGAGGGTACATAGCAAAAAATATTATCAGTTACATACTATGATAGGAGGTGGTGAATGCTATGGAAAGAAAAAGAAATCAGAGAGTATAGGATGCTGGGTGTAAGCTAAACAGTGTGCTCTAATGTCTGTGCTCTCTCCATCTTATGAAACAAGTTGTCCATTGGTACCCATGGCGGATAGGTCCCAGGACCTCAAGAAATTCCAAAATCCACAGATGTTCATTTCCCTCCAATAAAACGTATGTGTAGATAGAATTTGCATAGAACCTATGCATGTCTTCCTATGTACTTTAAATCATATCTAGATTATATAGGACACTTCCCATGATGCCAGTGCATATGATAATGGAAGTAGTTGTTACAAGAAAAGTCCATACATGTTCAGTATAGACGTGACTGTCGCAGGCCTCCCTAAGCATATTTGAACAAGGCAAACAGTGCTCAAACAGTAAGAGCCAGACAGGGACCCAGGACCTGTGAACTGTCAGGAGCCACAGCAGGGTACATTTGTGTACCATTCCATTTGTATGATTTCAGTATAGTGCTTGGCATGTGGCAAGTCAAGTCTCACTTTTCAGAATTTTCTGAGGTTTCCCCCCCCCCCAAATATTTTTGAGTCAAGGTTGATTCAATCCACAGATGCAAGCCATGGTTAGAAAGGAAGAATGCACTTTAAATATTACCCTGAGTCTGTTTTAGCAATTTACATGGATTCTCTATATCTAGGACATAGGTGCAACCTCGAGCAAATCCTGAACCACATAAGTCTAAGTTTACAACAAAGCATTGGAAAAATGAGGGCTTGACTCAGAGATCTCTAACAGCAAACTTACAACCTTGCAGGGTGCTTCTAACAGTCTAAGGACTCCACGCAGATCAATTCACTTCATCCTTACAACCCTGTGGTCCATATTATTCTTGAACCCATTTTATAGATCAGCTGGAGAGCAGTAACTACCCAAGCCACACAAGCAGTGTCTAGCTCACCCTGTCCTCCCAGCATGCACCTCTGCATGCTGGGCTGCCCTCTCTCAAACCTGTGAGAGGCCACATATTGAGAGGGTCTTTTCTGTCTGTGATAAGACTCTGCCTATGAACAGGGTAGGATGGATGCTCTCAAGGGCTAACACCCCAGGAACAGCATCCAGCTGATGACAACTAGGCAGGGGTCTGTAGCTGGGATAACCTGTCACATGTCTACCACTGCCTCCCCAAGCTCCAGCTGCCCACAGAGGTCACAGGTATGACAGCTGTCCTATATTAGGCCCTCCCTTCACATTGAAGTTCTTTCTCACAGTGTTGATTTCTGGTATGGCCTCTTAAATGATTTATTTCCTCCAGAATCTTTGGATCAGACGCAGAGCAGTGCCAGAACTCAGGCATTTGATTTTCTTTGGCTATTATCTTAATTTGGCAGCAAGATATTTTTATAGAAAAAGTATAGAAAATAGTCACTTAAATGCCTAGAGATTAGGGGCTGAAGAGATGGCTCAGCTGTTAAGAACATTGGCTGTTCTTACAGAGGACCCAGATTCCCAGCACCCACATGATGGCTAACAACCATTGATAACCTCTAGTTCCGGGGGAATTTGACACTTTCTCTGACCTCTGCGGGCATTTTACACATAAGTGCACTTATATCCATGCATGCAAAACACATATACACATAACATAAAAATAAATAATTTTAAAATGCCTGGAAACTGACACGTGTGCTTACTAGTCTTGCAAAACCAAAGCCCTTCAGCTCCTCACCCAGAGGCTGACACTGGACTCAGCTGGGATGAAGTCTTTGCTCTAAGCCCCTGGGTCTTTCCATCCTATGCTCCTAGAACTCTAAAGGGTCCAAGATCTAGTTTGTAAGGTGGGTGTGGGCTCCAAAACCCAGAGAGATAGAGAAGTGATAGGGCCTTGTGGGAACCCAGCCCCCAAGCAGAACCATGCCTTCTGCAACCCGAAATTGAAAGTTTCCTCCAACATCCTCTCTGCCTGCTCCTTAGTTCTTGGTGGAGTGCGCACAGACAGTGGGGAACTGGCAGGCCTGGTAATTAGTGGTAATTGTTTCTAATATCTGGGCGGCTGCCTGATTTCCCATCCCAGGGTGCCTCACTGGCTGCCAAGGCACCAGGCTGCCACCCTGGGAACCCTGAGCAAGTGAACACAATTTCCATGGGGCAGGAGGCAGTGTGCCTCATCCCTGCTGGCCATAGGACCAACTGCACGGGAGACTGTGCCCCACCTTGGGGTTTACTCTAGAGCTGGGGAAAAGGTGGAGCCTGAAAAAAAGACCTGGTTCTATGGTTCACTGGCCACCACCTGCTTGTGGTGTGACCGCTGGCAAGCTGCTATGGTCACTAGGGTTGATGATCTCATCTGTCAACAAGACCACCCTGCCTTGTGGACAGTGTGCCTGTGCTATATTGGTTGTAAATGTTTCAGGACTCTCTGCCTATAGGATCTGTTAACAAGGGAGCAACAGTGACCCTGATGAATTGTAAGGTGTACATACATGCTATCACTCAGACTAGTCCTATGCAACAGGAGCTCTGTAAGTGTTCCCTGCCAATTCCTACAGCTGGCTTCAAACTGGCAGAATAAAGGGTAATGATTAAGATTCATTGCATGATGGTCAATATAGGTTCCAGTGCTGGGCAACCTGGGGTGAGTTTTTAATTTTTTTTATTATTTAAAAAATATTTATTTTTATATGTATGAGTGTATTGCCTGCATGTATGTAAGTGCACCCATATATTGTGCAATGCCTGTGGAGGTCAGAAGAGGGTGTCAGATACCCTGGAACTGGATTACAGGTGGTTGTTAGCCACTATATGGGTGCTGAGAACTGAACCCAGGTCCTGTACAAGAGCAGCCAGTACTCTTAACCGCTGAGCCATCTCTCCAGCCCCTTATGAATATATTTATGAATATATTTATATGTGGTACATGTGAGCGTGGAAATCACATATGAATATATTTACATGTGGTACATGTGAGTGTGGACGTCAGAGGACAACTTGCATGAGTTAGTTCTTTCCTTGACCATGTGGGCCCCAGGGACCAAACTCGGGTTGTCAGGCTTGTGGCAAGCACCTTTTCCCCATTTAAGTCATCTTGCCGGCTCCCAGGAGAGTTTTTAACCTCTCAGGGTTATAGTTTCTTCACATAGCAAATGAGAATGAACAGTGGCTGTCCTGTTGCCAACTGCTGGGGAGAGTGGGTAGGATAACTTCAGTCCAGCAAAAAGCATCTCCCAAGTGACTCACAGCAAGGATGCCATGGCTTGCTGAACCTTCTTCCCTGCCTGCCATGGCCTCTTCCCTTCTACTGGATGTTTACATGGCTCTTCTGGTTCCAGACTTGTCAGGCTGAGCAGCATCTGGATGCCTGGGGCCAAGCCCAGGCCATGGGGGTGGGGATGGCCTGCAGGAGCCAATTCCTCCTGCAGATAGTGCCACGTGGGCAGAGGTGGAGTCCTGAAAGAGAATTTCACTCATGTTCCATTGGCCTTTTATTTTGTTTTAATAGCAAAATGAGATTTCCGGCAACTCAAATCCTGTTAGTTTTGTTTGTGTAGCTACAACCGATTTGTCTTTTATTATGAACCTTTGAGCTTGGTTTGGACCCTGTGTTCCTGATGGTTAAAGAAGTAATTGGGTAATTTCCAGGCTTGAAGCCACTCTCTTTTCCAGATGGATCACCCATCTCAATGGCATCAGAAATTAAAAGGTTACACAACCCTCATGGTGATTACAGGTTCTGAATCTGTGGTTCTGAAAGGTTCTGGAAGTTCACAGTCCCCTGCCCATTTACTCACCACCTGCTCCCCCCTCCACGGATTGGCCATTTATTCAATCACCTCCCTACAGACTTGCTCCTTTGACAGTACACTGATTCTGCTATAAGGCAAAATATGCAGTCCTGAAAATGACTGCTGAGTGACAAAGTCTACTGTAAACACAACAGGTTATGAAGAAAATGGGTCAATGTCACATTTAAAAAAAAGGACAGGAATCTAACAAATATGGTAGTAGAATTCTATACATGTCAAATGGTTAAGAAATGCTTAAGCACTATAATAAATACAGTGTTTGACCTTGAAAAGCTATGGTTGGCTGGTGGGACAGGAGGTGGAAAGGGTTGCAGTGAGTTACTGTGAGGTAGTAAGAGAGGACTGGCTGAAACCGGATGGGAAATTGTGCCACTGGAGCAGTTCTTAATGGCTGGCAAACGGAGGTGCATCAGTTGTTGGGGATGTGTGAGCTCCTAAGTAGAAACAGCTTTGTGCATTCACCTCAGGTAGCTCACAGACAAAACCCTGCCTGACCGAGCAAATGCGAAATTCGTGTTATGCTCAAATTGTTCCCTAATACTTCAATCGTGTTGGAACAAATTCTAGTTTTCAAAACAAGCACTGTAGCAGAATTGACTGTGGGCCAGGATACACTGGATCATACGATCTGGACTCCAACTCTCAAACATCCAAGAGTTTTCCCAACCTGCCCCCTCTGTGAGAGTAGGGCTGGTGGACACAGAGTTGGGGATTTGGCTTTTATTTACCAAAACCTTGTTATGAGTCAAGCCTGATATGTCTTTCAGTTATCAGTGTTAACTCATTTAATCCAACAACTCTACAAAGTTGAATAAAACTTATCACTGTTATTTTATAGGAGGGTAAAGCAAGGTACAGAGTAATAGTAATCCAAGCAAGACTATTCTGCTAAAAAGTGGCAGCCCTGGGTTGTGAACACCAAAGTCCATTTTCTTAACCATTTCATAGTATTCACTTGACCCCTGGCAGACCCAGGGTATTGGTTCCCAGATCTATCATCTCAAACCCCATGGATGCCAAAGCTCCTTAAATAAAACGGCATATTTGCATATAAGCTATGAGCATTCGCCTATAGACTTTAAATCATGTTTAGATGACTTATAATATCTAACACTGTAAATTCTATGCACTATCTGGTTTGGGGGAAAATGACAAGAAGAAATGTACATGTTTAGCACAGAGACAATCCCCCACCCCCAATATTTTCCTCCATGATTGTCTGAATCCATGGATGTGGAGGCCTTGGATAGGGAAGGCTACAATGGTACTGTCCCTGTGCTGCCAGAGCAGGGTATCTTCAGCTCAAGCTCTGGGGTCAGGCAGGTCCAGTTCATATCCTGCCTCCAGGGCTTGCTAGTCAAGTAGATGCATGGTTCACCTTTCTGAGCCTCGGGTTTTTTTCTTTTTCAGCAAACAGGGATAAGTAACAACAGGCTAATCCTTGGTGCTGCTCTAAGTATGAAACAAGATAAATTCCTTAGGGTCGAGTCTGACACAGTCAAATGCTCAACAAAGCCTCATGCTTATAAAACAAGGCCCCTTCTCTCAGCCCGTGGCCACACTGTCCACTAGGCATGCTGACTCTGTAGAACAGTACAGGTAGGAAGGCAGGGGGTTCTTGCTGTCTGCAGGTCTCCTGGGCCTATGGTAATCTTGCAACCCTGGGCCTCTGCCTGGCTCACATACTGCTCTCCTGGACTGTGGGCACAGTGACCCAGACATCCAGAGGCACGACTCTTGGTGACCAAGACACTTCAGGATAGAGGAAGAAGCAGATGGGTACTGGAGGCAGCTCTGAGAGTTCCTAGGTTGACAGACTGAATACCAAGGCCCTGGATTTTGTGGGATGAAGGAGACAGGGAGGGAGAGAAGGAGTGGAATGTATCTGTTTCTGTCACACTTAGCTAGTCATCAGAATTTGAGAGCACCAACTGTGGGCCAGCTAGGGAGGTACTGAGCTCAGTATCTAGCGAGACAGACAGATATGTATTCCAATATACAGTGGAGGGCACTGTGGTTAGGGAAGCCAAGGGGTCTGTGGAAGCTGCTGATGCAGTCAGAGGAATGGTAGACCATTTTACTTCTCCTTCCCATGCCCAGAGCAGATATTCCTAATCAACCAGCACCCCACCAGGCCTGGATTTGGCTCTATAATCCTCAACTAAACACTCCAGGGAGCCACTATCAATTAACTGATGTTGGTACATAAAGTCGATGTGCCAGTTCTTTACTGAGATGTAGAGGAGGAATGAGTCAGAGAGTGAAGAGGGAGCTGCAGCTGTGACAGGAGTGCCAGGCAGAGGAGCCATGGATGCCAAGACATGAGGTGGGACAGGGAGTGCAGGTTCAGAGAGGTGGATGAGGACATGTGGCCAAGGACCAAGAGAGTCTGGGAGAGGTCAGAGGAGACAAGTGTGAATGAAAGACTATGGAGTCTGGACCCTAAAGACTTCTAGGCGTCCAGGCAAGAGCAATGGGCAGCCTCAGCTAGGGCCCCTCGTGGGTGCAGATGGGGAAAAAATGGATGGTTCAAGAGGTAATTAAAATGGCACACCACTATGGGTTTGACCAGAACACAAGAGAGGGTTTCTGGTTTGGGTAGATAGGAAATGGGGGTTCTGTGCACTCACTGATGGGTGCTGTTCCATCTGCCACTTCTAACTCTAGCCCCTGTGGTCCTCTGCCCAAGTTTCTGCAGTCCCCAATGAACTTCTCTAACCCTGGCCCATGGTGCTACAGAAAGGGCAAGAGCTCTAACAGGGAGCAGCCAGCAACCTCCTGTGGGTGAGTGCACGCCTCCACTCCCTCTGCCTGCCGGGACATTAACACCCAGGAGCCTGCTCCCCATGTTCTCCCTCAGCCTGAGCTGCCCACTAGGGAGGCTAGCCCCCTACAGCACTTCATTAGACACCTCCCCTCCCCTGGCTCTCACACAGGTTCCTCCTCCATTATTTTCCAGAATCCTCTCATGCATGTGTGTGCATGTGTATGTGGTGTGTGTATATATATGTGTGTTGTGTATCTGTGGTGAGTGACGTGTGTATATGTATGTCTATGTGGTATATGTGGTGTGTGCATGTGGTGTGTGTATATGTGTGTGGTGTGTGTATGTGTGTATGTAGTGTTTGCCTGTGTATGTGTGTGGTGTGTACCTGTATATGTGCACACATATGTGCACATGTGCATACACATATATATTGAACTAGATGCATATGCTGTGTGTATGTATGTGCATATATGAGTTTGTGTGTGTATATGTGGCTGGATGCTCTGTGCAGCATATGTGATTATGTGATGTATGTGTATATATGTGGATGTGATGTGTACATGTGCATGTATATTTGTGTGTTATGTACATGTATATAGTGTGATATGTGGCACGTATGTGCATGTGTGGTATGTGCATATATGTGTATGACTGTAACGTGTAGTGTGTGTATATGTGTGGTGTGCTGTGTGTGCATTCATGTATTTGTGTGTTGTGTGTTATATGGGTGTGTACTGTGTAGTGCGCATATATGTGTGTGGTATGTGTGTGGTGTGTGTGTGTATATGTGTATGGTAGTATGTGTATATATATGTGTGTGATGTTTGTGTGTGTATATGTGTGTGGTGGTGTGTGTAGTGTGTGGTGTGTATGTGTATGGTGTATGTATATATGTATGTGTAGTGTTGGCATGTGTGTGTATATATATGTATAGTGTATGTGTGGTGTGTATATATGTATGTGTAGTGTTGGCATGTGTGTATATGTATATGTATCGTGGTGTGTGTGATGTTTGTATAGTGGTATGTGTATGGTGGTGTGTGTGGTGCATGTGTGTGTATGTGTGTATGGTGGTATGTGTGCATATGTGTGTACAATATTTGTATCTGTGTATATGTGTGCATGGTGGTGTGTATGTGTGTGGCGTGTGTATGATGATGTGTGTGTGGTGTGTATATATGTGTATGTGTAGTGTTGGTATGTGTGTATATGTATATGTATGGCAGTGTGTATAATGTTTGTATGTGTGTACATGTGTGTGGTGTTTTTAATATGTGTATAGTGTGTATGTATATGTATGGTGGTGTGTGTATATGTGTGTATGGTGTGTGTAGTATGTGCATATGTGTGTGTGGTGTGTGTAGTATGTGCATATGTGTGGTGTCTGTATGTGTGTGTATATATAAATGTATGATGGTGTGTGGTGTGTGTATATGTGTGAGTGATGTTTGTATGTGTGTATATATGTGTATGGTGGTGTGCGTGGTGTTTATATGTGTATTATGTATATATATGGTGGTGTGCATGATGTTTATGTGGGTGTATGTATATGTATGGCGCAGTGTCCAGTACACATACACACATACACACACACACACACACACACACACTGTCCTCAGGGCCCTTCCTCAGGAGGCATGAATTTAAGCCCATGCCTTTTTCTGGGTGAGATGACCCTCCTCTGCAGGGATGGGAGATTGGCTGGTGGCCCCTCCATCCTTAACAAAACTCCAATTTTGGATAAGGCAGAAAAGAGGCTCAGGAAAGGAACATTCTTCCCCAGCCCCAGAAGAAAAATCCATGACTAGTTTAACACACTAAGTCCTGCAGAGGGAAAGATGAGGAGACTTTGGGTCCTTGACAGCACCAGCAGCCTACCAAACCATGCCGGGATTATTTGCTTCCATAAATCCTTATAGACACAACAATTAAATGAGAGAACGAGCTGAGTGTAACTGTGAAGGGCAATGGCTGGTTATGAATCCCAGCTCAGCCACTTACTTGCCCAGTGACCTTGGGCAAGCTACCCTCTAGCATTTCCTCTTCCATAGAGGGCGAATGTAGCATTCACACCACCATACAACTGTCAAGAGAATCAGATGAGTCAACATAGGTCAAAGCCCTTGGTGCAGCAACGGCACAGGCTCTGTGTGAGCATTCCCTATGGCCTCGTGTCCATTAAGTCAGGGTGTCTTCACTTGCACACACAAACCACCTGGGGATCTTGGTGTCATGCCGATTCTAACCCAGTGGGTGTGGGATAGAGCCTGTGGTTCCGCATTCCTAACAAGCTCCCAGGGGATGCTTCTGCTGCTGCTGGACTGTGATCCACACTTTGAACAGCAAGGGCTAAAGTCACAGCCTGCTGGTATTATGCCACCCAGAGCCCAGGACATATCTGCTGACAGAGGCCCCAGCTGCAGGCCCCCACCCCCTGAGGCCTGGCTGGAATCCTGGCATTGGCACCATTCTCTACGCCTGTCCTTTGCGGTTCTCACAACCACAAAGTGCCCTACGGTGGAAGTTCCTGAAGGACACAGTTTCCATGGTGCCCAGACCAGCGGCCTAGCATAGTGCAGGTGCTCCATTTACATTTGCTGACATAAAATCCCAAGTGGGGAGACCCTCTACCCCTGCAGGAATATGCATGCCCAGTAACCCAGTGTCTGGTGGCCCATTCCGGCAGCTCTAAGGACTGCAGCCTTTTGGGGCTGCTCAAGGGAGGCTGGGTTCCTGTAGACATCTGCTGTGTTGGCAGGAACCCAGGAGGTGACGAGAGGGGAGGATACTCACACCTCTTCCTGTTTCAGAGCCTGGCACCTGGGTTAAACCAGTGCCCCAAATACCTATAGAAAAGAACAAGGAAGCGGAGGACCACAGCTCAACACCCTCTGTTCCTTCCACCCAGGTACTGGGTGAGGTGGCAGCACCTGGCTCGTCTCCACCAAGACTCAACCCCACCTGGGAGGGCAAGTCTGTGCCCACTGCTGGATCCAGCATCCCCCAGATAAGCTGAGCCTTCCTCAGCTTGGCTCAGCCTCCCCAAACTTGTAATACCCACCACAGCCAACACCTGCTCAGTGCTCACTCGGAGATGCACTTCATAGACAGCACTGCATTTGCGGTGGCTCACCCTAACTGGTGCAGGCAGTTGACCCTAAATCTGAATCACAGTAACAATAAATCATAATAATAGTGACCAATGCCCTGCAGCTGAGTGCTGGGCCTGGTTCTATTTTCCATATTCATTCAGCCCTCATAACTTCTCTATCGGTGGCCCCCTCTCTTACTGTCCCTTCTACAATAAAGAAAATGGCTCAGAAAGGAGGTAACTTTCACAAAGCTTCATGACTACTGAGGAGCAGAAATGAACCACAGGCCAGGGCTGCCTGACTTTTGTCTGTTTTGACCCTGTCTGTAACATGGTTGGACTCTGGTTTCTCTGAGCATATTTCAGCAAACGATGCCCTGAGCCCCTTTCCACAGCCCTGTCATATTTATCTTATGATGCCCCCACTATGATGTTTCCCCTGCCCCAGTTCTGTGATAGGCTGAACCTGCCTTTCCTCTTCCATGACACGGGACTGTGGCCTCAGTGTGTCTGCTGCCACCTACAGCACCACACTGCCTCCCCAGGACCTGGTCTTCTTAATCTCCTGAGGCCAACATGATGTCTTCTGGACTCCCCAAGGCTTAGAGGTCATAGATGTGCTCAAAGACACCCAGTGAGTCAGCAGCACAGACAGGTCTGGGCCTCAGGCCTCCTGAGCTAGACTAGCATCTGTGAGTAGGAACTCACTGCTCCCCTGGTGCTTAGATAATGTCCTCCAAGCTTGGCTGCCATGCCAGGTGTCCTAGGTGACAGAAAATGCAGGCTACAGCCCCTCTCCTCCCTCTCTTCTCCTCTCCTCCTCCCCCCCTTCCTTCTCGTCTTGTTCCTCCTCCTCTCCCTTCCGCCTGTCCACCCCTTTTCTCTCCCACTGGAAAGTCTCCCTCGAGGTGGGTGGAACAGCTGCCCTGCCAATGCCAGGCCATTCATGAGGCAGGAGATGCCAAGGGTGGGAGGGATGGTGGGGAGGGCAAGGCTTTTAGCCAACAGGCGCCCCAGCTGAGAGGCAGGGGGCAAGGCTTTTAGCCAACAGGCGCCCCAGCTAAGAGGCAGGCCACCAAAGGCAGAGGCTGAGCCCCATTCTACTGTGTGGAGTCTGCACCCAGCCCATGTTACATGACAGGATAAGACACTCAGCCATGGCTGTTTAGCAGAACCTCTGCAATGAGAGGTTCTGCAGTGAGTCTGCTTCCTGTCATGTCTAATACAGCTGCCACGAGCCTGTGTTGCTGCTGAGCACTTGAAATAGTGCAGCAGATGAACACAGTCATTTATTTTATCTAATTTCAGTTCATTTACATTTTATACAGCCATAGGCACCAGCCATGTGCCACCAACACCTGTACAGGACAGAGTATACCTTAACTTTCCCAAGCCTCAGCTTCCTCGTGTTCAATGACAAGGGGTTAGACACCCCAGGCCCCTTCCCTGCTTTAGAGGATGGCTGGGAGAGTGAAGCAAGGTGGTAGGGTGGGGCGAGGACTCCTGGGTTCCAGATAATAGCAACTGTGCTGACCCAGGGTAGGCTCCTGAACCCCTCTGAGCTGCCTGGGTTATCTGTGCAACACGCAGTTGTTTGGGATCTAGGTTTCTTTGCTGGGGACTCATGAATGTACAGGAAGGGAATCTAAGATTCTCCTGTCATTATGGGAAGAGTGGGTTTGTGTGACTATATGTGGGAATGATCGTGTTTTTGCTTGGGGTGGGGGCAGAATTCAAGATTTCCTACAATTCTCTAAGACTTCCACAAAGGTGAAAAGCCTCTAGTCTAGGTGAGTCCTTGCGGAAAGCTGAAACACTGACTTCCTGGGCTCCCAGAGATGCTGACTGGGCAGCTGGGAGGCAAGCCTCACCATCTGCATTTGTAACCCCTTCCCAGAGATTCTGGTGTGCAGCCCAGGAGGCAAATGCTGGCGAGAAGCCAGGTAGAGCAGCTGTCTTAAGATCTGACGCACATGAGCCGCCTTTATCAAGCCCTAGTTTATATTTTTAAAATTAAACTGGGATTTAAGAAACTAAAGAAGAAGAAACAATAATGATGTATTAATAAACCCCAGTGACTCCCTTGTTATCTGCCAACACTGGATACAATAGGTGCCAAGCACTGTCCTGTGCTCTTCATACATACTAACTCAGGATCACATAGATGATGGACACTTAATCCTCATAATGCCCCAACTTAGTTTCTTCTCCTGTGCCAAGCTTAAGGAAGAAAGGGTTTATTCAGCTCACAGTTCAAGGGCCCAGTCCATTCATGGTGGAGAAGTCAAAGCACCAGGAGCTTGAGGCAGCTGGTCACATGGCACACACAATCAGGAAGCAAAGCATAGTGACTGCTTTCTTCGTTGGTAGAGTCTAGCACCCAACTCCATGGAATGGTGCTGCCCACTTTTAGTGTGAATCTTCCCACCTCAATTAACCCAATCAGTGTAATCCCTCAGGGCCATACCCAGGGATTAAATAATCCTCACAGATGTGCCTGGAGGCATTTCTCCAAGGTGATTCCAAATCCTGTCAAGCTGAATTAACATTGACCACCACACTCCCAATGTGGTTGGTGCTATCATCCCATTTTACAGATAAGGAAACTGAGGTTCAAGAATGTGAAGGTCACACAGCTCCAACGTGGTAGAGCTAGAATCAAGCACAAAACCTGGGCTCCCTTAGTGCTCTGTACTTCACCATCTCTGTTTGAGGACCCTGGAGCCTGAGCCAACATCCCACCAGCCCACAGACCCAGGGCCTCTGATGGGGTTTTCTTAGTTTCTCCCCTACAGAGAAGACTGGGCACCAAGAAGTTTACGAGTATGTGCGGGCCCCACACTCACTTTCCCTCTGAGCCATAGCTGTTCATGCTGTCCTCGATGGACTCGTGGCTGGCTTGGCGCAGTGTCCGGCTGGGCATCTCCACGGCCAGGCCTGTCTCAGTGCTTCTCTGGATGGCACCCTTCAGCCTCCGGTTGTCTCCTGTTGAGCACAGGGGTGAAGAGAGATGGGGAGAGTCATGGAAAACAGGGAGGACCGGAGACAAGTTGTCTGGTTAGTATTTCAGCAGCTAATGGAACCAAGCTCCCACCTAAAATCTAGCCCATCGGTGCCCTTGACCTACTGGCTCACTCTCCCTGGGGCACAAGTCCCTTTCACAGCCACTCAGCACACAGCACTGCCTGAGTCTGGTTAACAGATGGGTTCATTTACCTACTTTCCCCCGAAGCCTCCAATCATTCCTTCCTGCTCGGTAGATCATCTGAACACCACCTGTGGGTCACACTTGGCCAGATGCTCTGCAGGGTCAGACCAAAGCCTTCTCAAAGGCCAGTGTGACTGGCCCTGTGGGCAGTGTCCTGCCTTGTTGTGGGTGCTCATTCACTGTGGAATTCCTAACAGCATCTCTGGCCTCTCTTCACTAGATCCTGGCACCACCCAGTCCAGACGTGTCAAAAAAAAAAATGCCTCTAGACAATACAAACGTTAGCCCAAGGGACAAAATTCAGCCTCTCTGAAGCCAGATGGGCTGGGTTTAAATCCTGATGCCTTTCTCACTAGCTAGGAGACTGGGTGAACTACAGTCTGCCTCAGCACATGAGCCTCCAAGTGCTCATCCATAAAATGGGAGAACAGCAGGGTTATTACAGGAAAAGTGGCCTTTGTCCTTGGCATTTCTTCCCGAGATGCCTTCCCTTATCAGCCTCACTCATTTGCCAACATCCCTGAACTGAAGGCCTCTTGCCAGCTCCTGTCACTCTCAGTCCCTCCACCCCAGCTCAGAAACCTGCCCAAGTTGCCTGATCTCCCCACCAAACCCTGTGCCTTGCCCCCATGCTACTGTCCTGAGCTAACACAGAGTCAAGCATGACAAACAGCTCAGTCTCCAAGGGCTGAGGAGGAGGCTGAGATGTGCCTCAGGTCTGTGGCAGTCTGTAGCCCTCAAGAACTTTCCATCCAGACTCCTGGGCCTCGAAGCAGCTCGGCTTAGCTGGGTGCCTGGCTCTGCAAGAGGATGGCCCAGGCAAAGACCACTCATGGGCTGTTGAGACGTTAACAATGGGATGTTTGCCACTGTGTCCTACACACAGTAGGTGCACTCAGAAGTGGCCACCACAGAGAGAGAGTGACCTTCTGACACTTCCCAGGGTGCCTTCACCAGCCACCAATTCTTCTATCGGTCACCTCCTGCTGATTCTGTCCCAGGCTCCAAAGTGAGGTCAATGCTTTCCCAACTTCCCTGCCTCAGTACGATTTTTCTCAGGATTGACTGGAAGATGTGTTCTTTGTATTTTAATCTTCCTCACTTAGAGATGTGCCCCAGCTTGGGACTTGTTCCCTGCCATCTGGCCTTCCCTCCTGAGAGGAAAGACATCTTCCTCCAGGGGAGTCAGATCTACTGTCTGTCCTCACCACCCCACCTTCTCCCACTCCACGACCTCCTCCACCACTGTTCCGTCTGGGTCTCTGCCTTCACCTTCACCCTCTCACTCCTTAAAGTTTTGCTTTTTCCACGGACGAGTTTCTTCAGGGAGGAATCTCTGGCCCCCATCCCAGAGATTCTTATATTTTGCAAAGCATCACATAGCCCCGACTGCCCCATACATGGGTTTTCAAAGCTAGTCTCCACAGATCGCTCTGGTCCAGGCACAGGATCTTATCCTAGTCCCTGACCTTTGAGGTCTGGCACTCTCCTCCTCCAACTCATGTTTACACAGTGGCGTGTTGGATAGAGCTCTCAGAAAATGTTACATTCATGCATGTTGGTCTCCACTGGTACTGATGGGAGACAGGAAAGAATAGCCTGTTTCTGACTGCCAGGGACCCAGATAGAGCCTTAGTTGAACTGATGTGGTAAACAGTGTGAAGCTCACCTCAATCTCTTTACCACTTCTGTGAACCCCTCCTCACATCAGCCCCCGAAGATTCCCACAGTCCATGCCCAACACCTGTGATTTCAGGTTTTTGTCTTGGGCTAATGAGTCCACTTGACCAGCACACAGGTGGAGCTAGAAGGGTCTGGAAATGTGTGACTCCTACCCTGCTGCTGCCCTGATCTAAGCTTAACCCAAGACTAACTGGAAGATGATAACGGAACTCAAGTCAGGACGAGTCTGAGGCAAACGCAAGCCCTAAGCAACCACACAGGACAAGCACACTCTTGGTGGGAATCTGCTGGTGGGTACCCCTTTTCCTGCTTCTGCTCCTCATCCTGCTTCCCCAGTCTTCTCTGAGGAAACCTCACCTAACATAGGCTTACCTCAAGGGTCAAACTTCAGAACACACAGAAGAAGTTCCAGCAAGAGAACCACTACCCCTTCCATGGGTGGTGGGATAAGAGTCTCTGCTTGGTAGATGCAGTGCAGAGGGGGAAGGTGCCGCGTGGAGGGGGGAGATGCAAAATGGAGGAGGCCATGTTTTCCAGGGGTGAGGACTACAACACCTTCATACACAATGACCACTGTGGGGCTCCAAGTTTGTGTTCTGTAAACTGAGTACCCAAAGTGAAACCGACTACCCTTAAGGCTGGTCACTCTGATGCATGATAAACTGTGTTTGGATGTCCCATTTGTTGACTACCCACTCATCTTTGCTATACCCCAAACTCAAACTGCATAGCTTTCATTTTCTCCCACAAGGTTCCAAGTCCACCTTCTCCCAACTTGTGCAAGGGAGGGGAGGAGACAAGGGGAAAGGCATGTTCCACCAGGAGGCAGCAGTGACTCGGGGTGTGACTTGGGGCTAGAACGTGGGCAAGAGTGACACAGCGGCTGCTGCTGTGATCCCACAGTTGAGAGGGGAGGCTGGCAAGCAGCTGACCACAGTGATTAGTCACAGGTAAACTAAGTGCTTGGAAGGGCTAGTGCAAGACACAGTGAATGCATCTTTGGTGGGTCAAAAGGGAGGGGGACTAACTCAGGCCCCTGATTATTTCACCCTTTGAGCCAGAATTACTATAGATTCTCTCTTTCTTTGACATCCTTGACAGTGAATTCTGTTGGCTCTACACCTTCCTCTGGCTACTGCCTCTGTCCTTCACAGCCCCACTGCTTCCACATACATTAGGCCCCTACCATGTACCACTGGGTTTCCCCTCCTCCTCCCCCTCCCTCCCCTCCTCCTTTTCCTCCTCCTCCTCCGTGATCACTCCCTCAAAACCTCAAGACCACTTTATGCAAATGAGACCTACACCCCAGTCTTCAGTTCTTAACTGACCACAGCATGTGTCTAATCCAACTGCTTTTTGTCTACCACCACCAGGATGAGAAACAGGCTCCCTAGATTCAACCTAGACAAAATTCAATCCACCACTGGATTTTTTCCCTCAATCAACTTCTGATTCATGTCTCAATCTTTCCAGCCACCCAGACTCAGAATCTCCCAGGAACACACAGATCCTGCAAAATCTTTCTCTCTCATCTCTCATAACTACATCTTTCCCTTCTTGTCTTCACAGCCAAGCACCCATGCTACCTCGAACTCGAACTCTGAACTGGCTTCTGAACTGTTTCCAACCCACCCACTCACCAGCCATTAGTAGATTAAATCTCAACTTCGGGCTGTGGTAGTCCACTCTGACTAGTTTATTCCACGCCACTAGTCACAGAAGAACACGGAGCTATGCACGAAGGGTTCCCTATGGTACTGTTTACATCAATGAGATGCAGGAATTAACTGCCCATCGATGAAGGACCAGTTAACTAAATGACACATCACACAATAAAATACTGTGTAACTGTTAAAAGGAATCATCAATACCCACAGTGACATGGAATGGCTTCCTCAGCGTACTGAAAAGTTAAAAAAGCAGGTTGCAGGGCAGTATGTAAAACACAGTGCCATTTCTGTAAAGCTATAAATAGTGCTCGCTCTCTCTCTCTCTCTCTCTCTCTCTCTCTCTCTGTGTATGTGGGGGGGGAGAGAGGGGGGAGAGAGAGAGAGAGAACATTTTATGTATAGGCACAGAAAAATATAGGGAGAAATGAAAACTGCTAATGGTGAATAATTGTGGGAATTGTAGGGAGAAAGGATTGTGGGCTGTTAGAGGGAGTGTGTGCAAGATCATTTTATGTAACTTTTTAATCTAAGTATAAGTGCACAGACAGTAAGTGTAGAGCTTGGTGAATTTTTACAAACTAAGCATGCTCATGTGATCAGCACCCAGATTTTAAAAAACAAACCAAAGATCATTACTAGAGTCCCCAGGACCACATCTCTCATCGCCAGCTTCTTTACAAGGACCACTGACATGCTGACCTCTGAGGCCAGCTGTTACTTCTGCCTGATTTTGAAGGTTACATAAGGAGTGCACCTTTTAGGGGGAGGGAAGGGCTGGTTTCTTCTGCTCACTACCACCTTTGAGATTTATGCACATTGTTGTTGGTAGGTGTTTGATGGTACCACAGCTTTGCCTATTGCTTTGGTGGTGGGTGGACTTTTGCTGATTCGTATCAAGTTTGAGGCTATAAGGAATAATGCTGCTGTGATTGTTTTAGTGCAAGCCTCTTGGGGGAATATCCATACCTGCGTCTTTTGGAAATGTACCTGGGAGTGGAACTGCTGGGTCACAGGGTAGGTATTTGTTCCACTTCAGCTGACTCTGCCAAATAGCTGCACCAATTTAGACTCTAGCACATTGGGAAAGAGATTTTATTCTCTTTTGTACGCTTATTTGTCATTTGGATTTTTGTAGTTAATGTATTAAGTCTACAGTGTAAATGAAAGTGAAATACAAATAAATTCATAAATAAATCATAGCTAAAATCATGCCATGACCTTATTTAAAACCTGAGAATGGTTCTTCATGTCCTACAAAATTAATCATTGCACCCAGCATCAGAGACTCCACTGATTCCCTCCTGTACTGGGTCCTTCACAGCCTCTCTATCCTAGCCTGGTCCCCTAACCTGCCTGGGCACCTCACTGCTCCATGTCGATCCTCAATAACTTCATCCTAGTTCCCTCTCCGTTACTTCCCTTCCTCCCTCACTTTTGCAATAAAAATTCTAACCATCTTCCAGAGTCTAGCTTGAAACATCTTTAATTTACCAGGCACTCTCTAACTCAGTTGTCATAGAACAGGGGTAATAACGCAAAACTCTTAGAGGTGTTGTGAGCATTAAATGTAATCGGTTACAGCATGACACAGCCAGTGCAATCACAATCTCACAGCAGCAGCAGTTGCCTATAAAGGGCCTGCACATGACTGGGTTTGCCAATAGTCCATCATAGACTGAATGTAAGAATGGGACTTACAGAGATGTGGTGGGGGTAACAGGTGTGAGAGGGAGATAAAAGAGGGTGTGGGTAACCATAAGCAGAATGCAATATGTGTGTATGTGTGTATATATACAATTGTCAAAGAAAGAATTTAATAAAAGATAAAATAAAGGTAATAGGCTACATAATGACATAACACCAAGTCATTCTCAGGGCAGTCCTGGAGGGTTGTGGCACAGGTAGGCACTCAATCAAGGTAGCTGTCACCATCACCCCACCCAATTCTCATGATAAACCATGAGACAGTTGCCACTTCAGTTTACATAGGAAGAAAATGAGGACCAAGGAGTCACTTTCACTGGGTGTGCTGATGCACTGCTGCATCACTAGCACTTGGACGTGGAGGTAGGAGGATGGAAAAAGTATGATTAGCCTGGGCTACATAGCAAACCCTTGTATCCCAAAGTAACATTTTCAAGGACACACAGACATACACAGCTGCTCATCACAGCAGGGTTAATTCCAAACCCAGGTCTTTCTGACTCCCAAACCATTACATATACTTATTTATTTAGCTGCCCCCCCCGTGTGTGCGTGTGTGTGTGCGTGTGTGTTTGCACTTCATGTGGAGGTCAAAGGACTTGTGAGAGTTGGCTCTCTCCCTCTACCATGTGGGTCCTGGGGGCCGAACTCAGGTTGCCAGGCTTAGTGAGAAATACCTTTAGCTACTGAGTCATCCTTCTGGCCCCCCAAGTCAGGTTTATGAGCCACTGAACTGAACTCACTGATCCCTACAACAGGGTTCAAGTCCTCCAAGTCTTTCTTATCCAACTCTTTGAGTGCCAGGGGCACTTGACCTTCACCCCTCTTGGGGTATCTAGTCCACTGCACGTTGGAACAGGGTCATGCCAACCCTGAGTTTATAGCATGAACTCATTCGTCATTTGCTTCTATTCAGCACCGAGGACAGCACCTCATTGTCCATCCCACTAAACGTGCTTAACTGAAATGTCATTAACGTCTCCAAGAACACTACAGTTCTCCAGTAAAGGAAGCAAGGAAATCTTACCCACCTGTCCGTACCTAAAGAGGCCTGTCTAATGCACTTTCTTCTAATAGAGAGTGTTTACAAAGAGCCAGATAACAAAATTGTGACAAATTATGAGAGCAGATTCAATTATTTTTAGCTTTTACCCTGTACTGCACACTATTAGACATGTAATTCAAACCACAATACCTCTGAGATGTGAGAAGTATAGCCCAATTTTACAGCAAGGAAACAGGCTCAGAGCAGTTCAACAACATATTCAGATAAGCCAGAGTGGGTGTAAAACAAATCCTGCACCCTTAACCACTGCAGGACCTCAGGAGAGTGGTGGAGGGAAGGGGATGGGGCCAGTCACCTTATTTCACTGTGCATGAATTACTATCAGCTTTGTCTGAAATGAGGGCTGAGACCATCTGTGTGGGACAGAGCTCTGGTGATGCCTCTGGCTGTGTCTCTAAGAACATAATGAAGAAACACAAACCTGGATGACGTCCATGAAGACTCTTACCTCTTCCCTTTTCTCACTAGAGCTATCAGAATCTGCCTTTGCTTAAAGCCAAAGAAGGTTCCATTTGGAGGGAACTTAAGGATCTTCCAGACTAATTTCTTCAATGTTCAGAGGACAACTGACGCTCCAAGAGGGGCCAGCATCAACGGTCATGTTGGTGATACAAGAACCCAGGTCTAGCTGCCAAGCTGTGTGTTCTTTCTCATGGTGTTCATCCAAAGGTGCCTGAAGCACGGGTCATGGAGGGCTCTTAACTCTGGCCCCAGCCACACCATCAGCCATGTGATTTCAAGCCAGTTACTCCATCCTTGCTTCCTCCTTAACTGTGCATGGTGGGGGATACCTGCAATTCTAACACTTTGGGGGCTGAGGTAGGAGAACTGAGAGTTCAAGGCCAGTCTGAGTAACACAGAGCCGCCATCTCAGAGAAAATACAAAATTTGAAAATGTGATTCAGTGGTAGAACATTTTCCTAATATGCATAAAGCTCAAGCTTGATCCTGTCATTCAATCCCCCAAACCCCAAATCCCAAAGAAGATCTCGCCATCAGGTTCCTGCTCTGTGCTAACTGGTTTTTCCATCACAAAACTACCCTTCCTACCAGCTCTGCTCTGTGGCCTGCGGGAGCTTTCCAAAGCTCGATCCTGAACACATCATCTCTTTGATTAAAAGCCTTTGAGGCACCCTATGGCGTGCAGAATAAATTCCAAAGGTTGTAACATACTGCCTTTCCGACCTGGTCCTGATTTACAATCCCAGCCTCATGCTATTGCTCCACTTCCCTTTCCCCCAGTGAGCTCTGTACTCTGTTATACAGAATAATTCTAAATGTTCCATGTGACCAGCCAGCCCCCAAACTTCTTACCCATCATCTTGCATAGAAAAGTCTCAGAATCCTCTTCTCTTCTAGAGATGAAAGATGTTTTTAAAGCAGCTGTTTGTTGAATTACAATATACTTTGTTGAATTATAATATACACAAATAACAGTATATGAATATGTAGTATGATTATAGGTGCTCAGAGTGTAATGAATATTACACAGTGTACTCATTGATAGAGTCAGCTCCTAGATGAAGAAACGGTATTCCTAACATTCAGAAGCTCTGAGCACCCATGTCCAGCTACCTCCCTTCAAGAACAGCATAACCCCCAGACTCCTAAGAGCACAGACTACGTGGCCTATCATGTAATTTGTGTGTGTGTCTGTGCAGTATGTGTCTGTGTCTGTGTGTGGTGTGTCTGTGTCTGTGTGGTGTATGTCTATCTGTGTGGTCTGTGTATGTGTATGTGTCTGTGGAGTGTGGGGAGGTGTGTGTCTGTATATGGTGTGTCTGTATATGTGTGTGTGTTACATGCCTGTGAAACTGTATGGAGACCAGAGGATGACAGTAGGTATATCTTTTGAGAAAGTTTCTCTCTGAATCTGGAGCTCACCAGTTGGCTAGAATAGCTGGCCAGTGAGCCTGGGAATCCACATGTCTCTGCCTAACCAGCACTGGGATTACAGATGTGCACCGACACTTTTTACATGAGTGCTGAGGATCAAACTCAGGTCCTCATGTTTGCACAGCAAGCACTTTATCAGATGAAAACTCCCTAGCCAAGATTATCATGTGCTTTTAAAAATATCTAGAATCATCTAGTATAGCTTCCTTACTGTCAGCATCTTTCACTCAAAATTGTTTTGTGAGGTTCATCCTTCTGGTTTTGCTGTTGCTCATTCACCGACTTTACTGTAGTACAATGTGTGAATGTATCAAAATAATTCTCATCCATTCTATTATTGGTGAGCACTGGGTAATCTCCATATGGAGATATTACAAATGGCTCTGCCAGAACTGTTCTTGTATGTGTCCTTTGGTGACTATTTATGCACAGTTCTGCAGGGCACAAACCTAGAGGTGGAAATGCTGGGCCACAGGATACACACTGGGAATCTTCCTAAAAGGGTGAAAGTATGCTCTGGACAGGATAGGTTAACATTGTAATTATCCTTAGCAAGAAGCAGTGTCCTGAAGAAATGATACTTGGTGCAGGAAATCTTTGGGGAGGGGGAGTGGTGGAAAGGCAGCTGATGGTTGTCAACTTGGTTCACATATGCAGTCTCCAAATGGAAGATTTGTGATGTCATTATAGAGCAAGTAGACAGCACCCGGGGAGGGAGAGGAAGGAGTAGAAACTAGTCTGGATATTATTATTAACCTCTTCGGGGGTCAAGAGTCAACTGCTCACCAACATACACTCTAATAAACTGTTGTTACTTTCAGATACTAAGACAAGCATTTTTTCAACATCTCCAGAATTGCAGTTAAACTCCACAATGTTTTGGTTCTCTTGGTGGTACAAAGTCCTGACCCTAAGGCCTCAGAAGCTACAGAAGCCAAACAGCAGCAGCCATGGGAACTGTCTGTGGTGCTGGCCAGGTGCAGAGGCCTGGGCCTGGCTGGGGCACACAAGGGGAGAGGATTTCAGGACTAGCAGGCATCCTCGTATCCTGTATTTTTAAAGCACACTTCCTTCTCACCAGTTTGCTGATTCCTGAAGATCTGTCCTCAGAGAATCATGTCGGGAGGGTAGGTGGAGAAATGGCTCGATGAGTAAGAATGCAAGCATGAGGACCTGAGTTCAGATCTCTAGCACCCATGTAAAATTCCACATGCACCTGTTTCCCCAGTACTGTAGGATCTATAATGGTACAGAAAGGAACTATGGGCAAGTAATGGAGACAAAGGCATGTGGTGATGACTTGAGAGCACTGCAGAGGGACAGGAGTGTGAGAGGATCCCAAGCTGATATATATCACATATATACTGTGCTCTGTAATTCTGCCCCCTAGAAAGAAATGCTATTTCCCTTATCCAATAAAATACATATTTGTTGAGCTCATTTCTTATACCACGTTTTTCTTGGTGCTGGGAAATAAAAGTCTTCATTTTAAGGAGCTTGGAGGTAGTAGAAGGGGGGAGGGGAAGATGAAGCAGATACATCATTTTCATGTGCCTATTCAGCACCACAGTCTGTATTGGAAAGTCACAACACAGATGAAGGAAACTCAGACCTTGATGAAACCCTATTTACCTGAAGAGGCATACAAATAGAGGGCCAATTACATCACAAGGTGCTATAATTACAATGTAGTAGAGAGTAAGGGCAGAGATGTATGCAGAGCATTCTGGGACCTTGGGAGAAAGATAATGAATCTTGCTCTGCAGGGAGAGGCAGTGTCTGGATTGTAGGAAGAATTGTTTCCACACTGAATTATACTTAATTACAAATAAAATAACATTTCATCAAACAAAAGAGCGCTATGCTCTGGTACAGCTGCAGGTTAAGTTGACACCTGGAAAACATGTGGGCAGAAGGCAAAAAAAAATGTGGACCCAAAATGCCAGTGAAGGCTGGAAAGTTCTGGATGCAGTGTAAATGCGATGGGGGAGGAAGTCCTACATTTAGCAGAGGTGAGGGCAAAATCATTCATTCCAGCCAACGTGGAGTGATCTTCCAGAGAAGGGAAGTGGGAGACAGCTAACCTCACTGGAAGATGCTCCACCAATGTCTGCCTTTCCTCAGGAAGCCATTCCCACCAGCATTTGGGACAAACTGAACACGTTCTTCAAGAAGTGGGTTGTAAGCAAAAGGTACAGTCCATGTCCCCGTCTGGCACTGGGAAGCCACACAGTACACACTGCACTCAGATTCCAGGGCTTGCCCCAAGCTGACACTATGAGCCTGACATCATGCACTCACCAGGTGCTCCATCTACTCCCAACCGATTAAGCATCCTTCACTAACACAGCCCACCTACTTCCATCTTCTTAACTGCACAGGCTCTGGAGCAGCATAATTTGGTTTGAGACTCAAAGGGGACCTCTGCCCCACCATCACTCTTTTGCAGTATTTGGGATTGAATCTAGGGCCTTGTCCATGCTAGGCAAATGCTGTTATCATGGAGTTCATCCTCAACCTAGCATCCACCACTTTCTGAGCAAACTAAAGAAAGTTGCTGAACTTATATGAGCCTCAGTTTCCTTCTATACTAGAAAAATAATAGAACCCATCACATACTGTTATAAAGATTTAATGTATCAGTCAGTTCTCATTAGGTTATGCTATAGTAACAAATGACTCCAAATTTCAGTGACTTACAGAACAAAGTACTAGTTCTTGCTCATATTCAACATCCCAGGCCTGTCCCAGGAATAATTCTAGGGTCCAGTGTAAAGGAACAAGTCCTGTGTGGGAAATGAAGCTGTCACTGCACAGGGGAAGTAGGAAAGACAGAGCCTTGGAAAGCATTTCTAGCCACTGAACTTTTCTCTGTCTATATTTCAAAGGTTCTAAAATTGTCTAAAAGACAAGGAGAGAAAGGAAATATGGCTCCAATAAGTAAAAAGGCCAAAGGTAGAGAGAGTGGGGAGCTTAGCACACACACGTGAGCGAGAACTTGTCTAGTCACTGAATGATTCATTATGACAAGGCAACATGTTAGCCTGTCATAGCACAGAGTCACACTAACAGAAAAATAGATTTTCTTGTGCCTCTTGTGGAGCTGAACATATGCACAGTTCCTGTCATGACATGATAAGGGTACTGAGTAAATTACAGCCACAATTATCAACAACACAATTCCTGAAAACGCTCAGAAAACAGAGGCTCTGAGAACTGAAGCAGTTTGTCAGTCTCACACTAAGAGTGGTAGAGGCAGGAGGCAAAATAAGTTTGTGTTGAACACACATGCTAACAGCAGCATTATTCACAAGGGGCAGAAGTTCAATGTCCATCAAGGGATGAAGGGATAAACAAACCGTGGTATGCACACACAGTGGAATAATATTTGTCTATAAAAAAAGTATGAAGTTCTAGCCAGGCGTGGTGGCATACGCCTGTAGTCCCAGCACTTGGGAGGCAGAGGCACGTGGATCTCTGTGAGTTCAAGGCCAGCCTGGTCTACATAGTGAGTTCCAGGACATCTGGGGCTACAGGGAGACCCTGCTTCAAAACGACAAAAAAAAAAAAAAGTATGAAGTTCTGTTACAGGATAGATGAACCGTGACAACATTTTAAGTCAAAGAAGATAGTTGCAAAAAACAAAAATCCTCATTCAACAACTTCATTCACACAAAACACCCAACATAAAATCTATAGAAATAAAAAGTAGAATTGGTTTCCAAGGCATGAGTGAGGGGTATGGGAAATGATACAGGTCTTCTTTGTATCGGCCAGCTCTCATTAGGTTATGTTGCACTAACAAATGACTCCAAAATGTTCTACAACTACTGGGTTGACAGCTGCCTAACTGTGAATATAGCCACAGAACTATACACTCTATAAGCTCATATCATAGACCTGACTTTTAGGTACTATTCTACAAAGAACCCTCAGAGAGTCAAGGAGCCAGTCGTGTGGGGTGGGGAAGGCTTCTGCCTGGGACAGGGAGAGCTCTAGAGAGAAGAGGCTAGCACGTGAAGTCTGCTGCAAGGCCAGATGAGCCTTCATCTTCAGAACGTATGTAGGGACTTGAACCCCACAGAGGCCCATGGCGGAAAATACACCGTACTGAGGAATGCAGATGTGGGGCAGAGGATGGGGCTGGGGTGATAGAACCCTTGCTCCTGACCTGAGACAGCAAGCTGTCTTCTGTGCTTGAGGCCACCACTACCTTCTTCAACTCACACATGGCCAGCTTCCTTAGGGCACACCAGCCTCAGAAATCAGGTGGGATTAGTTAAAACCAGTTGGAACCTGCTGGAAGCACTTGGCAGTAGCCTTGAAAGTAAGCCCAGGGCCTTCCTCTTGCTGTACTCCACGAGAGGGCAGGTGGGGCTACAAAAAGCACCAGCCTCAAGAGATACACTTGCTGCTGATTGGCTCAGCTCATCAGGTTCCCAGCAGCTCTAGCTCTGCAGGACAGCAGTTCTCTGGGGACAAGAAACTCCCACACCCCCTGCTTAATGCAGGATAGGGTCCCTGACTCTTTGTGTAGGAAGTGCTCCTCCTTTCTTCTTCAAACAGTTTAAACAAGGATCTCTCTTGGTTTGGCCTCCGCAGATCTGCAGAGCTGCTGGGCCCCATCTGGGCTGTGGCACCTATTTCTTTCCACTCTCTCAAATGAGGGCAGCGACCATGCCTGCCTCAGACCTGTGGCCATCAGCAGGTGCTCCATACAGAAGCTGTGCGGGATGAATTTCAGCACTGTACCTCTCAGTATTAACATGCAAACAAACAGTCCTCCAGGGACCTAGTTAAAAATGCAGATTCTGACTTTGCAGTTTTTGGGTGTGATCTGAGTCTGCCTTTCTGACAACTCCAGGTAAAGCTAGTGCTGTTGATTTGTGGCCCACATACTGAGAAGCAAGACTCCCTACTTTTCTGATTTCATCCCTTTTGGTCTTGCGAGGAGCCTCTTGAGAGCTGATGAGATCTATTCACTCTTCCCTTTGAAAAGAACCTGCCAGATACACAACACATTGCAAAAATCCTTAGGGCCTGTAATTCATGGGTTAAAGGCTATTCTGCACATAGAAACCTTAGTTCTGATGGAAAAGAGGAAGCAATAGGGGCAGAGAATGGAGAGCCTCCGTGGGAAGCTCAGAGTTCTTGGGTCTGGTCCACTGCAGACTTTCCATATGACATCAGATAAATTTCTGGTCTCCCTGAGTTTGTTTCGCCACCATGAGGGAAATGGACAGAAGATTGGTATGATTCCTGCCCCCCACCGTAGCTGTTGCCTAAAATACCCTATGCTAAGAATTCTTACAACACTGTGTCTGGACTTAGCAGAAAAGGGTGTCATGGTTGATTGGCGATGCCTGTCATGGTCCCAGGAAAGCGGGCCTTGATTAACTGGTGGTGACTGCTAAGGTCCCAGGCCTAGAAGACCTCTAGGGCTCCGTGCCAGATGTCTGGCCACCCCAGAGAGCCTTCCATCAGTGGCAACCATAGCTCATTTATAGTCACACCAGACTGGGGAAAGAGGTTTGGGCTTGTCTTCAAGGAGCAGGGAGGGCTGAATCTTTAAAGTGCTGCCTTCTCAGACCTGTAGTCTTGCAGCCCCCTTTGAGAATCACTGCTCAATGGCAGAGGACAGAGTGTCCTTGAGCCTCATCATTGGCTATTTTTAACTCCAAGGACAGAGGCTCAAGCAGAAGTTGAAATGTAGAAGGGCCAGCCAGCTCCCAAGGGAGGGGATGCCCCCCCAAAGCTCTCAAGTTGTCTCATGGTTAGCCAAGTGAGGTGTCAGGCAAGCTGCTAAGGGACAAAAGAGTCCTCACCTCCCATGAGACTCCTCACAGCTCTATCCTGTTCCTCTTCAGGAAGGGCAGTCACACCTCCTGGGAATACCCAAGTTCCATCTGCTGGCCCCAACCCTGCCCCATTCTCTTGTTCCTGCAGACCCCTTGTCCTAGTGATGAGGACACAGCACTGAGCATGACAGGTGAGGTCCAGGCAGAAGAAACATGACAAATGGGGCAGAAGCAGGTACAAGTGTGGGAAAGGCTGGGAAGAGAGGTCTGCCATGGGGTTGCCAGGCCCATGTTCTTCAAGAGCAGAGATGTCATATTCACACTTCCATCCTGGGAACCCACTCCAGCACAGGAAGTATCCAGGGGCATCAGTTTACTGAACTACTCCACAGTTGACATCTGTGTCTCATCTCAGACCAGATGAGATCCATTCACTTTTTCACTCAACTCACATGGTTGGTTTTATTGCTGTTTTGTTTTGTGGTTGCGTTGGCACCTTTTATTATGACAGGAACTGCCGAGGCTCTGGAACTCACACAGGCAGCAAGAGGAAGAAAACGAAGCAGCCTCCTGAAATTCAGCTGTAGAAGTCAGCAAACACGAGATGTGAAAAATGCTAACCTCTTTCATGGATAGAGTCAGGCAGATGCACCATGACATTCAGGCAAAGATTTAAAGGATGGGACAGAGTGTGATATCACACACTTGTAATCCCAGTACTCAGGAGGCTGAGAAAGGAGGATTGGCACAAGTTCAAGGCCAACCTGGGCTACATAGTAAGATCCTGTCTCCAAAACAAAAATTCAAAACAAACAAACAAGAAACCTGAAGAGAATAAAGGAACAAGCCTCTGAATCTCCATCAGGGGAAAGGAGCATAAAAGCCTCATAGTAGCTTCATGTCTGTGCACACAATCAGTATGTGGGGGCTACAGAGACAGCTCATTCAGTGAAGTGCTTGCCATGCACACACGAGGACCTGAACCCACATGAGAAGCCAGGTATGGTAGCATAACTCCAGCACTGGGGAGATGGAGACAGGCAGACCCCTGGGGCTTGCTGTCCAGGCTAGCCTACTTGTACATGTACATGTGAAACTGCACTGTTTCCAGTAAAGCCCAGAGGGGTTTACTAGCAGGGTGGGAAGCTTCAGTTTGAAACTGAAGTTCTGGATGTGTATAACCTGGTGCCTCCGAAGGTGAAGGGCTTGACTAAAATCTGGCACCCCCAACATCACAGGAGCAGGGGAAAAAAGTCCAAGTTTACTAAGAGGCACTGGCTGGGCTCCCACTAGAACATTAAAAGACATTGTTTGGAGATTAAACTCTTTATTTATTGATCTTCTGAATTTTGATGTGCCACCAAATACTGAAACTATTTGTAAGACAAGGAAGACTTTCAGAGTAAATAGACGACTACCTCAAACACTAGACCAGATGATAGGAGGAAACAATCACAGGCCCTTGAACAGTGTGTCATGGTTGTGAAACAGCACGAGGCAGTCCTCGTTCTCATTTGTACATTCCCTGTCAGCCCTTTGGGACTGTCCAAGTCCTGTGATCATATTGTCCTGAAGACCATCCTCCTGACTGTCCACTATAGGTGGTGAGTGTGACACAATACGTCTGGGCCTTGAAGGAGTTAGTCTGTTTCCCTCAACATGTTTACTCAGAACTCTACCGTCTGTCTAGGTTGTTGATGAAATTGCTCCAGAGTTGTAATGAACTCACGTTACAGCTAGTGCTTGCTTCCCCTTTCCACAACAAAATCGGTGTGCTGCACAGGTGATGTACTGACACATTCAGTGTGCCTGGCAGATTGGCACAAAGAAACCTGCTGTGAACGGTGATTGGATGCACAGTCTCTGAGCTTCTTCCACGGTCTTGGCCCTGCCCAGATGTGAAGCTTCCAAGAATGCATTCACTGTAGATCTCACCGAAATGCATATTTTATTTAACATAAGCATATTTTGGAACAGATTTGTAATTTGTACCATTTGATGCTTTAATTATTTTTTTCTCAAAAAAAATGTGCACACAGTACAAAGCATCTAGAACACAGTGTGCAAAGGGGGTGCGGTATGAACTGAGGTCACGACACAGAGAGGTGAGAGGGCAGACTTTAGGAGTGGCCCTCCAAGCCCGAGGCCTGGCATAGAGGGGACGGAAGTGTAGTAATTATGATGTGGTGATGGTGATGAAAGGCAGGTGCTCTGTGACACCCTTAACATGGATTCTTTAATCCTCACAACTCATGACAACAGGCCCTGCCTTATCCCTACTTCACAGATGGGGAGGCTGAGGTTCAACAAGTTTTATGTGGCTTGGAGTCAGCAGGGTTGGGACAGGGACACCAGTAGTCTGAGCCAGAGCCCTCCCCACCACCCCACCACCCCCGTCTTCCTCTAATACCCAGTCCCATTCCATATACACCAGTAACCAATTTCAGAGTTCTTAATCCTGTGGACTCCCTGAAAATCTGTTGAGAGCTGTTTATTTTCAGAGAAAAATTCTGATTTCCCCAAGGAAAGAACATAGGCTCACAATGATACAACTTGCACAAAATTCCATGGGCT
Organism: Nannospalax galili; assembly: GCF_000622305.1. Lineage (NCBI taxonomy): Eukaryota > Metazoa > Chordata > Mammalia > Rodentia > Spalacidae > Nannospalax > Nannospalax galili. The sequence continues at coordinate 3,508,669 of NW_008353921.1, forward strand.
TCAAGGTTCTAAACTTCAGTCCTGAAAATAGGCACTTTACAAACATTTGGTGGGGGGGCAAGAATTGTCAAAAATTTCCAAATATGTAAGAGGGGATCATGTAGTGGGAATTACCAGCATCTACAAGACCAGCTACAACCACTTCCTGGTTAAGAACGAGGTACCTGTAGAATTGTATCTCATGTCAACATCCTTCTAACCCTGTAAGGTGATGGCTATTATGTGCCCTTTACAAATGAAGAAACTGAGGCACAGAGAGATTAAGTACCTTGCTCAAGGAAACAGAACTCAGATTTGGCAAAGCGAAATCTTCCCAAATCTAGCTGACCCCAGACTCAGTGTGTGTTCCAGACAGGCTCTTTCTAGTCTCCCTTCAGATGCTCACCTTCCCTGAAGGTCTCATCGGGCAGCCCATGAAGAACTGGATCAAAATACAGCGGCCATCAGCCACGTGAGACCCCTTCCGTTAATGAAATTCTTAGTGAAGAATTTGGTCCTCAATTGCACCCATCATATTCCAGGCACTGAACAGCCACACACACTAGCGGCTACTATTATAGAGCACAGACACAAACATTCCCATCCCCGGATTTCTGTTAAGACAGAACATGTCTAGAATGTATTCTCCTGACTCCCAACCTTGAGTTTTTCTAATTAGATTCACTTGCAAACGAAGTGCTCCATGAAGGGGAGGAAGGCAGCTGAAGTTGTGCCAGAGAAAGAATGTTCTGAGAAGGGCTCTTGGAGGGCACTGCAAGCTGACATCTTACACAGGATGAAAGATGTGCAGTCATGGGTTTGAGACCCATTCTATCAGCAATGCACACACACCGCTGACCGGTTACATTTTTAGCTACATTTTCCTCATTTGCTTGGGGATATCTGAGGTTTCTTCACTAGGGTCCTGGGCTTTTGTCCTGTGGAGAGCGAGCAGGCTCAAAGGCCAGTTTCCCTGGGAGAGGGAACAAAGCGCAGGGCTTCTCACTTCCTTGGACAGGGGAGGACAGTGACATCAGGGGACACTGTACAGCCAGCCAGGGCCACCACTGAGCCTGAGAAATCTTATAGAGTCTAGCTTGGGCCATGCAGTGACTCAAGGTAGAGATAGGGCTGTGGTCAGAGAAGAAGCTATTGGCTGCACCTGCAGCTGCCAGAGCAGATCTGTACCCAACCAGGACAGCTCGCTGAATAGCCAGGCCACACGTGCTCCCTGAGGACCCCTTTTGCCTGCAGGATACTGAACAGCATCATAACTAGATCTGTGGGGGCACTGTGTATGGAATCTATAAACTGCCCAGCATAGAGAGAACCAAGAGGCTGAGGCTGGGGAGTCACTGTACCCAGTGCAAACTGGTCTGTCCCCTCCCACTCCCTCCTCCCTTCCCCTAGGAACTGGTGGAAAAGTCTGATACACCTCGGAGAAAGAAGAGTAGAAAAACCAGGTATGGTGGTGCACACCTTTGATCCAGCATCCGTGAGGCAGAAGCAAGGGGATCTCCGTGAGTTTGGGGCCAGCACGGCCTATATAGAGAGTTACAGGCAAGCCAGGGCTATATAGTGAGACCCTGTCAAAAAAAAAAAAATGGCAGAAGACATGAACCATCGTGTCAGCTAAGTGGACTTTAGAACCCTACTCCGCTCACCAGCTTTTCTGACCTTTATTTTTTTTCTCTAGCTTATTTAATTTTTTTTTTTGAGATGGGATCTCGCTATGTATCCCAGGCTAGGCTTGAACTCTTGGTCCTTCTGCCTCCATATCTCAAGTGCTGCCTTTATCTTCTCATCAATAACACTGTACTGCCCACCTCACCAGCATGATGAGGAGGAAGTGGGACAAACAATGCTGATGCAACAGCCATCTGATAAGAACTTTCTTGCAATCAGCCCATCACCAGGGGCAGGGCTGGATATGCACTGAACACTCCGTGAAAACCTCTTGGATGGGAAAGTCCTCTACAATAGTAATGGCAGTACTGGTTATCCTTAAGCTACTGTGTAGTGCCACTACTGTACTGGCCCCTTCACACCTGTCATTCTTTCCAGTGACCTGACAGGTAGCTACCATCATCTTTTCCAGCTAACACATGAAGACACAAGAGAGATTAAGATATTAGTTTAAGAACACAGCTCATAGGGTAGAATAATAATAATAATAATAATAATAATAATAATAATGAGGGAAGGGCTTTAAATCCAGGTCTGACTATATTTAACACTGGTATACTTTTTTTGCCTCCCAAGTTAATTATTTTGTGGACCATAGAGGTGTCTACTATAAATGCTTGTTGCCCGTATCATCACTGTGTTGGGTCTAATGGTGAAGGTGACTTTAGATACAGGGTGAAGCTGCCAGTTGATGGAACAGGAGCCCCAAGAGTCTGTGAACTCCCTTCACTGACGCTAGAGGCATCCAAGGGGGTGACTAGGTCCCCATTCAGCAAGAAACAGGAATAGGGACTAAGCTGTGGTCCCCAGATAGAGACTAGATCAGAGCATCAAATCCCCAGTGTGGCTGAACACTGGCATCACAGGGGAGCGTGTGAGGTGATGGACTTCCAGGCTTCATGAAGATATTTGATTGAGTGTCCGAGTTGAGCTGGGGATCCAGAAAAGCATGTGTAGAGAATCAAGGACCAGCAAAAAGTGGGACATCCTCCTCACTCAAGACTGCTGGACTCTGGGAACCTTGGGAGTCACTGACAGAATGCAAGACCCACTCTTTACCACATGTAGTCTTCTTAGTTACGGTGAAGACTGGGCCTGGCCAGGACTATATCCTGAATGACATCACCAACCCACAGGCTCCTTCTCCCTGGTTGCCTCCTCACCAGGCTCTTTAGGAAGCCTTTCTTGCTTCCCCTCTTTGAGCTTCCACACTGGGGAAGAGTCTCACCTTCTCAGCTGTGTCTACATCTCCCTGCCTCCTGCCTTGGCAAGCTGAGACAGGGCTAGTCTTATGTGCCTCTTCATCCAGTCTGGAAGGGCCTGTGTAGGTGTCACAAACGGTCACAAATGGGGCCTGCTCTGCTCCATGCAGGATGGACAGAGGAGGCAGTGAGGAATGAAGCCACTGCAGGAGGAAGTAATCCAGGTCACCAGGTTGGGAGGAGACAGCCTACAAATGCTCCCCACCACTGTGCAGAAAAGGCTGGGGCTATTTATAGCTCACAAGCCTTCTGCTTCTTGCATTGAAATTCAGGGCCAGGCATGGAATAAAATCCTGGGGAGGTCTGTCAGCTTTAAATTTTATTTATTTATTTATTTTACAAGAAGAAAAATGGAAAAGCAGGGATAACAACAGTGCACCACGGCCTATCAGGATGAGCTGCCCGTACCGTTCCTGGCCCTGCCTAGCCGAGTCTGCAGCCAACAGCTGAACCACATGGTTTTAGACGTGATCCTAGAAATCAGTGTGTCCCTGGGAGACCAGTCTGTGAAAGTCCTATTGAGGTGATTTTTGAATGATGGTGGCTTCTGATTACAAAATTGCATCATGGTGTGAGTGCTTTTGTTAAACATGTTCACACACACACACACACACACACACACACACACACACACACTCTACCGGAAACAGCCCCAGTGGTTAAACATTCTACTTTTGGACTAGAGGACTGGAGTTAGGGCCTCCCTCCCCCGTGTTCTGTAGTCACGTGTGTGTGTGTGTGTGTGTGTGTGTGTGTGTGTGTGTACATGTGCAAGTGTTTTCACATATGTGAATAAACACATGGGAAGGCCAGAGGTCAACATAGGGTGTCTGTTGTTCCTCAGGAGCTGTCCAGTTTCTTTTTTGTTAATTTTTAGTTTATGTGTATATGTGTTTTGCCTGCATGTACGTAAGTGCATCATGATGTGCAATGCCTGCAGAAGTCAGAAGAGAGTGTTGTATTCCCTAGAACTGGAGTTACAGATGGTTGTTAGCCACCACGTGAGTGCTGGGAACCAAACCCAGGTCCTCTGCAAGAGCATTCAGTGCTTTTAACCTCTGAGCCGTCTCTCCAGCCCCTCATGCCTGGTGTTTTAACATGGGTTCCAGAGATCAAATTCAGGTCCTCATGTTTGTACATCAAGCAACTTACCAACTGAGCCCTGAGGTTTTTATTTTCTTTTTGTGTGCTTTTTCTGCATTTCCCTCAAATTTCCACCATGGTGCCAGAGTAAGCCTGGGTATGTGAGACCCTAGGAAGCCAGCAGAGTGTTCATTTCCAGTATGTGCAATCCTGGGCAATCACTGAATGTCCTCATCTGGACACTGGGAACAGCAATAGGACCTTTCCCAGAGATCTGTACTGGGACTGTACAAGGTAACATTCATGAAACCTCAGCACAGCATCTGGCAGAGTGCAGTATGTATGCAGGAAATGCTAGCTAGAACAGCACATGAGTTTATAACTAGTTTCAAAGTTAAAATGAGGAGCTGGGAAGATAGCTCAGTCAGTAAAGTGCTTGTAATGCAAACACAAGGACCTGAGTTTGGATCCTCAACACCCAATGTAAAAGCTTCATATGTGGTGGTACACACTGTAATCCCAGTGCTGGGGAGGTGGGCACAGGATGATTCCTGGAGCTTGCTGGCCAGCCAGTCCAGTCAAATCACTGAGCTCTAAGTTCAATGAGTGGCCCTGTCTCAAAAATTGAGGTTGGAGAGCAACTGAGGAAGATACGTGATGTTAATTCTGGCCTCCACGTGCATGTGGAATATGCACCCCCCAAACATGTACATACATAACAACAACAACAAAATGATAAATGGCAATTCTGCTATTCCTGGGAATGCAAGGAGCCCCAAGCAGGGACGAGATCACAACCTGGAGTGCTGGAGCCAAGTTCCAATCCAATCTGCCTTGCCCTCTCCATCCATCCCTATTCTCTGCCTTTGAGAAGGATGGTGGAAGTAGAGGTTAGGTCCACCCACCTCAGCAGAGGCCCTCAGGGGCTGAAGATGATGATATAATTCTAGTCTCCAAAAAGGAGCTGGTCCTGGACAAGGCACTGGGGTCTTTTCCAACCCTCTTTCCCTGCAACCACTTCCTACTGCACCTATTTTGGCCCAGAGACATAAATATCTGCTTTGTGCCCGGAAAGACACCCCCTCCACTGGGCCCCACAGAACCTCCTGTGGCCTGGGCACCTTTCCACTGGTAAAGAGCTTTTCACAACAGTGGCTCTCGGCACCCTCTGCTCAATGGAGTGTCCCCCCCATTACCTGCCCTGTTGTCTTTGCCCTAGGCTAAGAGAGGGCCTGGCTCCATAGGACCATCCATTTAAACACAGAAACAGGTGCCAGCATTAGCTGACTGCAGAGAAAACACATTTTAAAATGAAGAAGGGTAGACTGATGAGATGGCTCAGTAGTTAAGGGTGTTTACTACCCAGCGTGGCCACCTGAGTTTGATCCCTGGCCCCTACAGGGTAGCAGAAGAAAACCAACTCCTGCAAGTTATCCACTGATCACATATGCACAGTATGGCATGCATTGTCCACACACAGACAAAATAAATGAACAAATGTAAAACTTTTTCTTTAAAAATGACATAGGGCAGTGCAGAGTGATGGTTAGATAAACAAATTCAAGTACCTGGCAGATCTGGACTTACTCCTAAATCAACCTGGCCTCTCTGAGCCTCAGTTTCTCCATCTATGCCTCAGTTTCTCTATCTAATGGGCATGAGAACTTGTATTTCCCTCCTGGTCTGACTCCTCAATAGGATGATGGAGGGGAAGTGCTTGGAGTGCTTGGCAGACACAAACCAAAGAATATTCCGGTTATGACAGGATGGCTGTTCAACAAGGGGAAGGGTTAATGCTCAGCTCAGGATCTCAGTGTCAGCATTTCCTTCAGGTCCTCCCCATGGCTCCTCTTGAGAGGCATAGTGAACTCCTCAGCAGGCTGCACCAAGCAAAGGTGCCCAGGTGAAGGTGATGATATCAGAGATGCAGCCTCTGCCAGCTGAACTGTACATCCTGCTGGTGCTGAACCCAGAGTCTTCCCAACTCACCGTCTTAGAGAAGGTGCCAGTCAGAGAGTGAGAAGGACAGGGCTTCCTCTGCCAGGCACAAAGGTACCATCTAAATCTGGCACCTGCACCTGGGCCTGGTGATGTGGACCACGAGAGGAAGGGCCACGCTGGACCATCCTGCCCTTAGTCCAAAAGACGATGTTACGGTTTTTAATATGTAGGGCCCAGGCAGGCATACAAATGAGGCTCTCATACTTATTCTAAATATTTAAAAGTTATAAATCAGGGCTATTAAATAAAATATGTCCCCTTCTTCTATTCTGAGAAATGTGCTTTCATAATGACCTTGAAGCCTAGGACAGGTTCAAATTTAGAATCCTAGAATCCTCAGAGTCCTGAGGCTGACCACAGAATGAGGAGGGTGCTGGCTCTTGACCGTGCCAACCCCTTCTCTTCTCTCCCAGCCCCCACCTCACACCTGTGTGCTGCTCTCACGTGCATACACATCACCTTCAAGGCTACTAGCCCGGACACACTGGTGGAAAGAATCCACCCTTAATTGGATGTACCCAGGGAAGGGGTCTGGTTATATCCAGAAATTGGCTCAGGGCCATGTGGGCATATCCCCTTTCCTCAGGCTCTTCATACCCTTGAGGTAGGGCTTGGCTGGAGGAGGGTCAGACAGAAGCGACCCAGGGAGGTGGCAACCCCAGATCAGGTGGAAAGGCAGGACCCACAGTGCACAAAGCCAGCAGCAGCCACCTGCTACTCACCCAGAAGGTCTTGGGTAAACCTACAAGAGCCTAATGGGCTGATCTTTTTGAGATTGTGGACCAAGTGTTGTGTTTTGTTTGAGACGGGATCTCACTATATAGCCCTGGCTGGCCTGGAATTCACTATGTAGACCAGGATGGCCCCAAACTCACAGAACTCTGTCTCCTTCTGCCTCGCCAGTGCTGGGATTAAAGGTATGTGCCCATACACCCACGTCTATGGCCCAATGTTGACCAAACTCTTTTATAAATCAACAGATTTGTCAACTGCTTGGGGGTGAGGTGGGCATGAGGGTTCTCTTGATTTCTTACCCCACAAAGCCCAGATTTGAGAGTTCAAATTCCAAGGCTGGAGACATCAGCTAGGGTCAACCCCTTCTGCCCCAACCTTTAACTAAAGAGTGTTTTTCCTTTATTTTTTTATTTTAATTTTTTAAGAAAGACTTAGACAAGTCACCTCTAGAGAGAAATTATGGGTTTCAAGAGTTCTTGATAAAGAACTCCATTCTAGAAATGTAAAGCTAGCATTTTAAATTTGGTTCTCATTCACTGCTGGAAAATATTAGAATGAAGATTACAAATTTAATAATGTAACACGGCAGGAACTGGCCCGGCCTCGTCTCCGGGAGAGTAATTTGTTCCTGCCTTCCAGCCAGCACTTCCTAGCCTCCCCACATCACCAGACCAGCCTGGTGACACACACTCTTGACTTCCCTCTGGTGCTCTGGCCCACGCAGCAGCCAGAACATTGGCCCATCATCAGCCTGGCTGATGGGGATCCAGGTGGGCAGAGCAGCTACATGCAAAGGAGCCCAACCTTAAGCCTCTGGGTTCCACTCCCCTTGCATCCCAAGTCTGAGTGTCACATCCCCATCCCTGCTAAAAACTCTAGATACTCCAACTGTTCTGAAAGTTCAAGTGCAAGATCCTTGACTTTAAAGATCAAGTACAACCCAGCCTGCTACTCTACCAACCATACATTCCGTTCTCCGAGTTTTCAAAAGACCACATCCTTTTCCCACCTCAGGACCTTTGCATAGATGCTAACAATAGCAAGAGCTAGAATTTACTGAGTTCTGTGTCCCAGGTACTAGACAAGGGCTTCTCTCTCCTAACTCCTAACCAGTGAGATGGGCAGCAAAGCTAAGCAGCTAAGTTCAGCCTCTAGAGTCAGACAGCTAGACAGGAATCCTGGCTGTGTGATTTGGGGTAACTTCTTTTCCCTCTCTGTGTCTGAGTTTCCTCACCTATAACAGGGAAGGTAGTACCTGCCTCAGGGCAATTGTGGGGATTGAATGAGGTAATCAAGGTCATGAGTTGGAACACGATGGGCATTATACAAGCAGAGTTAATTAGCACTGCCCCCCCAACACATCGAGAAACAGAATCACCTCTGAGTGGCAACTAGCATAGTTAAGGTCGCCAATTGTCAGTGGGAACGTGATCCTGACTCTGACGCCCTCAGTTTTTACCATGCCCCATCTACTGGAGAACATTTGGAAGACACCAACTGGAGAACAAAAACTAATCATAATTCTATCTTGGAGAGACCTTAAGTTAGTATTTTGTGTGCATGAGAGACAGAGAAACGGAGACAGGGATAGGGCAGGGTTGGCAGGACAACCACACAGACTGAAAACCCAAGGCCTAACCCTAACCCACCCACTCTCACCCTCCACCACCTGCACGTGGCCAACTGCACTCAGCCCTCAGGTCTTAACTTAGCTGTCCCCTCTGTCCTTCCCCAGGTCAGCTTCCTTGCCATGACCCTTCCTGGGACACTGCACTTATCTCATGTGGTGCTTACCACAGGAGTGATGGAAGCATCATTGTTCCTTTGGGTTGTCCAATGTCAACCTTCCCCAAGACTACGAACTCTGTGAAGTCAAAGCAGGGAGCTGTCAGCCATTGGAGGAAGAAAAGGAGGAACGGGGTGCCAGAAACAGAGGGAGAGCTTTGGGAGCCAGAGTTGCTTGTTCTAAACCAGTGCCCCAGGTGGCACACAGACAGGATCACACAAGTCCCTGGAGAAAGAGAAAAGCGAAGGACCATGGAAACACGCAGCTGCACTGGATGAATGAGCTTAACAGAAGATGGAGAGGTGCCTCAATGAGGCACTGAGTTAAAAACCTAGAACAAGATCATCAGGTGGTGCTGGGGTTATAGCTCGGTGACAAAGCACTTACATGGGTGAAGTTCTGGGCTCACATCCACTATGGGAAGAAGGAAAAAACAAAAACCAGCATCAGGTGCAGAGAAGCCAGGATGACCTAGGAAGCATCAAATGTTCACTAAAGACAGAAACAGGAAGCAATCCAGCTCCGCCCTCCACTTGCTTTCATCCTCCAGCCTCCTCTTCAGACAGTGTCCCACAGTCAAGCAAACCACACTCCTAGTTGAATGAGCTGTTGCCAATCCTTGACCCCACACCCCTGTCATGGCCCAACCTCTCATCAGCACTTATAGTCCTTGGCTTGGGGGTTACCCCCACCCCTGTGAGGCTAGAAACAATGGACACAACACATTCTTGGAGCCCGCCTCCCAGCCTTCCGCCATGACCGAGGAGACTGGTACAGAATCAACCCAGCTCCTTGTTCTGGGTGGGCAGCTGGGGTGCACCTTCTACCGAGGGGTCCTCAAGCTAGAGCTTTGGGCTGAATCCACCTGGCAATAAAGTTTTATTAGGACCCAGCCTCTCTGTTCACTTACATACTGTCTGTATGGTTGAGCAGTTACAACAGAGACCCCAGGACCTGCAGAGACCAAACTATCTGCTGCCTGACTCCTTACAAAAGACCTTGGCCAAGCCCTGTGTCAGCTAGTCTCCATCAAGGCTAACCTTCAGTCGGCCTCACTCAGCGGTCACATTCCTGAAGATGCATGGTGTCCTGGCTTCCTCCCCACCTCACTTTCTCACTTCCCTCCTGGGCATCACAGCTCACTCTAGGGAACTATATGGACAATATACAATTGCTATTTAACTTTTAACTCAGAAAACAACAGCTACGTGTGGTTACATCTGCTACTTGAGGCCCTAATCTACAGAGATGCCCTAATCTGAAAATATTCCCTGTGTACAGTTTCCTCAGCAAGTGCAGAGGCCAGTGTGGGTTTCCCTACCCTCTACCAGTCAGATCCCTGCCAAGTACTGGTTTTGCATACCATCTTGAAGATACCTGTGGGTACCTGCTGCTTTACAGCCATGGACTTCTTCAGTCAATGAGGAAACTAAGGTTCAAGAGGAAGATAACTTGCCTGGGGTCATCCAACCTACAAACTGACAGAAATGAGATCTCAAATCCAGGTCAAGCTGTGACACTTCAACTCCCCTGGAAGGTGTCACATCCCCTCAGGCAGCCTGCTGGGCTACTGCCCACCTCTCCAATTCAGGCCAACTTTCCATGAGGTTCAGTGAGACTGAGTGGATTAAAATGCCTTGTCAGACAGGGAGGGCTCTGTGCTTGCAGGGTGCAAAGCAGAAGTCAGGACAGACACCCTTCAAGGGGCACTTCGAAAGAAGGTTCCTGAGAAGTACCAGATACACATGAATGTTCCTGAAGAACAGAAACACAGTACTGAATACAAGAGAGACTGCAGGGCTGGGCTCAAGCCTAGGTGTGGCTCACTGGCTGAGCAACCTTGGCCAAGACAAGGATGGAGCCAAAGGTTCATTTCATCATCAGCCCCACCTCACAGGACTGTGGACAGGTGACCCGACATTGCCTGGGCATGGCTCAGCACAGAGCTGGGCTTACTTGCTCTACTGACTCTAGCCAAAGTTTCCCCAAGTGGATGGCTGGGTCCCATCAGTGTCCTGGCTAGATGTCTTTGCCAAGCAGGACCCTCCTCCCTCAGCTGCTCTGACTATCAGCTGGTAACAGCTCAGGATTGTCCTGTCTTTGAAGAAATGCCATTGGTTGATGAGAGCTGTCCCGGAAGTTATGACTGTTCCCAGCTAGGGAGGCTCCTGATCCTGGAGAGCAGAAGGCTGGTCTGTGAGGCAGCTGGTTTGTGAGGCCACTGCTCTTGTCATAACCCCTCTGGGAGCAGGCTGAGGTGACTGTAGCTGAACACCCATGATGGTTCCTGTGTCCCTACCATCCCACATCCCTCTCTATTGTTCCTACAGTCTATCATCACACAAATCCAAGGCTCAGGCTAAGTCATGGAAGCAGGAGGGAATTTACCTGGCTTCCTCTGGGATCCTGAGTATCATCTGAGTGTCCCTTGCAGGAGATACTCACCATCCAGTTCTTTGCCCAGTTTGCAGGTCCCTCTGCCCCGACTCTGATGCCTACCAGAAGCTGGCAGAAATCGGGCCAGGTGGCTCAGGCTGGCCTAGCCCAGGCTGGGTGGGCCCCAGAGGCACCTTTTACAGCTTGGTGTTGGCCCCGGCATATGAAAGATGTTCCTCAAGACATGTACTAAGAAACTAATTAATTTCCTTGCCGGGCCCCAATTAGTGACACATCCACCCACTCTCAGGGTGACTGCAGGTGACATTTTCCAGGGGCACTGAGTGCTGGAGATGCAGGGTACAGACTTGACACCTCAGGTGCCCACAGGGTCCATTCATCATAGCCACTTGGCACATCTGGTCAGGAAAGGCTCCGATCTGTGAGTCTGGGAACACCAGTACTGTTTCTAGCTTTATCATCCACCTGCTGTGAGGTTTGGGGGCAAATAGAGACACCTCTTTGATCCTTGACTAAGATAACCAGTCAACCTCAGAGACTTCCAGCTTCAAAGATCTAACATAGCAAGAGCTAGAACTCCAAGCACACTTTTAGTGTGTACCAGGCTCTCTCTAAAGTGCTTAGCAAAAATTGGCTCATTTAATCTTCACGGCACTTTTGCAACAGAAAGCAGCTATGATAAACCCATTTTATAGATGGTTCAGAGGGGTTAAATATCTTGTTCATGATCACTGAGCTAACAAGCGGCATGACCAGGATTCAAATCCACAACTTCTATGAGGTCTTCTACCCACCCAGGACAATCTGGCTTCTCTGGAGGCCTGCACAGTGCCTGACTCAGAACTGGAAACCACCATAAGTGCTTTGATAACAGGATAATTAAGGGACCACTGCAAGGCTTAAGGACTATCATGGCGGCTATGGAAGCAGATTGAGGAGCAGAAGTGGGAGTAGGTGGGCATTTCTTGGATGTCCTTTGGTATTGTTTGGCTGTCTTTCCACATACACATTTTCATTAGTTCATTAGTAACAGCAGCATACGGGGTTACAATGGCTGGTAACAGTGCTCAGGAAGATCAGAAGACAGGGTGCCCAGGACACTTCTCACTGGGTATCTTTCATGCATTTAAAATGTTAATAGCAAGCTAAGCATGGTGCCACACACCTTTAATCCCAGCCCTGGGAGGCAGAGGCAGGCAGATCTCTGTGACTTGGAAGCCACCCTGGTCTACATAATGAGTGCCAGGGCCACAGAGAGAGCCTGCCTCAAAAAACAAACAAACAAAAAGAGATAGCAAAAAAAGTGTTACAGCATCTGTATGCACTGATCTCTAAAATACTTACTTCAAAAACCATTCAATGATCCATCCACCAAAGATCAGATAGAGAGGAACTCTGAAAGGAAGGGACTCTTGGGATGGAAACTAAGTGGAGGAATCAAAAGGAGGAGATGGGGGACCAGGAGGAAGGCCTTTTCTCTCTGGGAGATTCTGGATGCATCTAGTCCAAGTCCTCTGGACTCTTGCTTTGCAGACAGGGATACCAAGTTTCAAGAGGCAAGTGGGAGCTGAGGCAATGGCTCAGTCAGTAAGCCGCTTGCTATGCAAGCATAAGGACCTGAGCTTAACCTCCAGAACCTGCATTAAAAGCCGGGTGTGATGGTGCACCCTTGAAATCTCAGTGTTGGAGAAGTGGAGACTGGTGGGTTCCCGAGCTCACTGTCCAGCCAGCCTGCCCTAATTGCCAATCTCCAGGCTAATGAGATACTCTGATTCAAAAAAAAAAAAAAAAATCCCAAGGTGAATAGTTCCTGAGGACAACACCTGAGGTTTGACCTCTGGCCTCTGCACACATATGTGTACACATGTACACATGCACATAAACATGCACCCACATAAACTCACACACACAAACAGGCAACCAAAAGTGACAAAAGGAGACACCAAGACCCACCGCTGCACAGACTCCTCCCCTCTGACCCTTCATGCACCCCTCAGGCTCCATGTGCACATACCATCATCCAGCCAGAGCCTGGCATCCCCACCCAGGGCTGCAGCACACACCTGCCTTCCCTCCAGCCAGGCGTGCACATCACTTCATTCCAGGAAGTCCACAGTGACAAGAAAGGCAGCAGCTCCCGTTTCTCCATGTGAGATTCAGACACTGCCGCAAATCCTCACACACTCTCAAGAGAGCATTTCCCATCAGTTTAGGCCGCATCCCACCTGGAAACTAGTTTTAAGGGCTTTTGTCTTCTTTTTCTGAGCTTTATTGGGCTGGGCAAAAAATTCATCACCTAACAAGGTCTGCCTCCTGCTAAATCTCAACCTTCCAGAGATACTGGCCAGCCACCGCTTTCTCAGAAGCATCTCCATAAACTGCCAGCACTCCCCTCGCCCCCTAGCACTTCCCAGCAGCATGCCTTCTACACCCATGGTCTCTTTGACACTTTCCCAGTCCAAGTTTGTCCTCAAATGAACCCTATATATTAACACATGGCCCTGCCTACTTTTCCTCAGTGCAGGAACGGGCAGTGCCCTGTTCCATCCAGTAAAAGGCACTAGACCTGGGCCCTCTGAATTCCCAGGGCTGCCTGAGTCCAGCCATTCAGCCTGCTGTAGCTGCTAGTCATGTTGACTCATTCATCACTTGTTCAGAAAGCTTCCCAGAGATTCATGGAGCCTCACAGTAAAGCAACACAGCTGAGGCTCTTCTGTACCAGAGACTAAAGAAAACGGGGGTCAAAGACAGCAGTCAGCACTGAATTTGGTATCATCACCCCAGCGTCTAAGGCACAGGGAGGTGCATTGAAAGACCCTTTGTTTGGGTTAAGACGATGACTCCGATGCTGGACTTCTTGCCACACAAGCATGAGGGCCCGAGTTCAATCCCTAGAACCCATGTGTAAAAAGCCATACGTGGTAGACATGTGCTTGTAATCCTAACACTGGGGAAGCAGGGACAAGCAGATTGCTGGAGCTTGATGGCCAGTCAACCTAGCTGACTTGGTGAGTTCCAGGTCAGTGAAGACCCTGTCTCAAAAAACAAGTGCCTGAGGGATAACAGCTGAGGTTGATCCTGGTCTTCATACACGTGCACATATGCAAGTGCACCTGCTCAAAGAGCACCTGCTTAAAGCACACTTGCTCGAAGATACACACACACACACACACACATACACACACAGACACGGACGCACACACGCACGCACACACAGACCCTTCACTTCTCTCCACCCCATCTGTCTATGCCAGTGGTTCTCTAGAAAGACTCCCAGATCAGCAGCCTCAATGGACCATGACTTGGGAGCTGGTAAGAAGTGAGCCTCTCTCAGGCTAGAGAGCTGGCTCAATGGTTAAGTGCACTGGATGCTCTTACAGAAGACACAGGTTCAGTTCCCAGCACCACACAGTAGCTAACAACCATCTGTAAGTCCAGTTCCAGAGGATTTGATGCTCTCTTCAGACCTCTGCATTGCACAACATGGATGTACTTACATACGTGCAGGCAATACATGCATATACATAAAATAAAAATAATAAATAAATGTTTTTTTAAAAGAACTCAAGGACTATTCCAGGCTGAATGAGAAACTCTGGGGTGGGTCTGCAATCTGCCCATGAACAGGCCTTCTAGGTAATTCTGGGGCTCAATGCTCAAATTGACAGGACAACCACAGCGGCCACCACTAGCTGAAGACCCACTGGGCGCCAGGGATTAAATACATCATTTCTTCAGTCCCTACCACTAAGGACCCCTTAACCCCACGTGTCCAGCTGTGGAACGTACATTATGTCATTCACATTAGCCCTCTGTCTATAATTATGGCCCATTTTTACAGAGGAGAAAACTGAACCCCAGAGAGGCAAAGTGACTAGCCCAAGGTCAATATGAGGCATAGGGTGAAAACGCAGGTTCTGTAGCGCCCCAATCTTCCCTCTCTCCTTCCCACACTGGAAGGCCCCGGGGTCCCACTCAGTCTTGTCAGTGTGAGAAGCCACAGAGCTGGGTCTAGTGAGAGGTGAAGAAGAAAAGGACAAACGGTGGGTAGAAAGAGTCTCACCAACTCCACAGCACCTTCCAGTTCAGCACCAAGGAAGCCAGCATGCTTAAAGGACGGCTGCCTGAACCCAGCATGGAACTGGGACAGGGGTTCTCTCTCTCTCTCTCTCTCTCTCTCTCTGGCTCTGCTCACAAGGGGGCCTTTTCTTTCCCTCTCTGGACCTCAGTTTCCCCATAGATGCTTCTTATCATTGTCCACCAGGCTCTGATAATCTGTCCCCCGCTTTCTTCTCTGACTCCCTCTCCTTCCATCCACCTCTACCCACTCCTGTCTGCTTTCTGTTCCCTAAAGCCCCAAATCACACTGACCTCAGGACCTTTGCACAATCATTCCCTCTACTGGGAACACTCTTCCCCCACATAACCTCACGGCTAGGCTCCTTGTCCTTTAGGACTCAACTCTACTGTCACTGCCTCAGCTTTCTCTGACTACCTTATGTAATGTTATCTCCTGCCTGATCACTTAATATGAAATTACTGAATTTTAACTGACTACCTGGTTATTGTCTATGTCCCTAGGGACAGCCTACAACATAATTCCACAAGAGCAGAAACCATGTCTGACTTTCTTCTTGATATATCTCCAGCACCTAGAATGTTGTTTGGCACTGTGTAGCTAATTGAGTAATAGTTGAATGACTAAATGCCAGAACAGAAGATCCAGACTCGACATGTGACCTTGGCAAGCAATTTTGCTCTTCCAAGCCTCAGTGTCGCTTTTTACCTGATGAGGAGAATGGACCATATACTCTCCAAGGGTCCTTCCAGGACAGCTAGCCTTGGAAAGCCAGACCTGGAACCCACCCAGTTTGGTCCATCCAAAGTAGGCAGCTGGCCAGGGTCCCAGCAGCGGCTACCCTGTCCCCACCTCCATCAGTGTCCCTGCCCAGCCATGCAGCCCTCTCACTCCCCCATCGCAGAAACTGTTAATGAAGTGCGCACTGCTAAATGCAGTTACAATTACGGGGGCTAAGAATAAGGCGCTGACATCAGCCTCGTCAGTTTCCGAGTGAATCAGAAGGGGAGGGGGGAGGAAGGAGGAGGGGGGTGGTGCTCCAGAGCTGTCAAGTTGAAATAGCACAGCGTTAAATATAATCCAGTCCTGGCCTACATCGTTCTCAGAGGCAGGTGATGGCTGGGCCCCAGGCAGACAACTGGATCCTTCAAGGAGGTCAGGCAGCCACAGATGCTGCTGGCCAACTGATGGGAACCATCCAGGAATGGTGGCATAGAGGGCTGAGGGGGGTGGTCCCTGGGGGCTTATATAAGCCCCTGGCCTTTGTCACTTGCTGTTATGACAGCATGAGTACAGCCCCTTCCTACGTGGGAACTCAAGTCCAGAACTGGAAGATGGCCTCCACTCAAGCACAGTTGGGTTGGATCACCACCATGCAGATGGCTCCAGCTGTATGAATTTTCCCATCTGCAGAATGGGCCCATGCTCAGAGCAGCTGACCTCCACAGAATACCATGAGACCATGCAAGGCACTGGGCACTGCTGAGTATGCCTCTCAGTCATTTCACTTTTACCACCCCAAGAGATGCTCTGACCAAGATCATTAACCCTTCTCCTCCCCCCACCACCCCCAGAACTCAAGAAGTGAAGGGACTTGACTGAGGCCACAAGGCCAGCATGGAATCAAATTCTAGCTCTATTATCTTTCCACCACAAAGAGACAGTGGAATGACACAGACCTTGAGGAAGGGAAGGAAAGGGGTTCCTTTCCAACAGTTTTTAAAAGGTAAGCTGGTGACGGTACAAAGGCCAGGGGCAAATAGGAGGGAAGAGCAGCTGAGGAAAGCCGCTGCCTTCTTTTCCTGCTTGCCTTCAGGCCTGCCCCCGACTAGTCCTTAGGCCAGAGCTCTGGGTCAGGGAGTGGCAGGCAAGGAGGCAGGGCCTCATCCCCAAAGGCAGTCAAGGTGAACAGGGACCCTTCCTTTCCCTGCACCACCTAACAGAGCCCTGTGGGCCCTGGTAGCTGCAAACCAAGGAAGCTGGAGCTGGAGGAGGGAAAGGGGAAGTGCCTAAGGAGGGGGGCTGAAGGAAGAGCTTAGCAGACTCAACCAGGATTTGCTTAATGGAGAGAGAGAGAGAGAGAGAGAGAGAGAGAGAGAGAGAGAGAGAGAGAGAAAAAAAGAGAGAGAGAGAGAGAATTCTCACACCT